>NC_090245.1:99061900-99126900 GCF_037325665.1 Littorina saxatilis | reverse complement strand
ACTACGGAATTTCTACTCGTCCAAAGCGGCCTTGGGTGGCGTTTGCTGAAAAAATGGGGGCGACTATTGCACCCACCGTAATTTTGTTAGTATGGTCCCAATGTTTGGTGAACTTCCATCTCCAACTGTAGCACGTAGCCGGGCACAAAGAATCCTTCTTTATCATGTATTATTCGGTATGCACATTTCTCAAATCGATTCAGCTTCGCTGGGAATATGGCAAAAGTGTCACGTGATAATCAACCGTTTGGTTTCGGCGCTCACTGGAGCAGACGATTTTTTCTGTAACCAGTTGACAGTGATGAAACCAGATAATTATTACGGTCTCCTTCCGGCAGCAGTCCAAAATTTCGACTTGTTTTGACCTTAGAACGATGTCTTTATCATAACTGTGAAGAACAGAACAGAGATCACTGTCGAAGTCGGCCAATCTGCAATCATTTTCGTCTCGCGAACACTGATCTCAAATTTAGATCAGTGCTCGCGAAAAAACATAATTATGGGAGATAACTCTGTATTTTTGTTTTGATAGATTCGCGTAGGACTGTAGCGTCCGGTCAGAGAGATAACTGGCGATAGCCGTAGAGCGATGACTGATCAGAATGGGCATTGCCCTGATATCCTTGCCCTGCTCTTCAAAATAGAATTTTCTTTCTCCATTTGTAGCCAACATCAACCCCTATGTGACGTCATATCTGCGTAACAAAACGAAAGATGATGACGTCGACTACACAGACACGCTATGGTTACCTCAAACCCTCAGCATCACAGAATACGTCATCATGCCGTGTGTTGGTATACTTTCCACCAGAATGACCACCAAGCTTTATCTGTGCATTGGACTTCTCTTCACAGCGTAAGTGTTAGAACGTGACTTTTTGAAACTTTGGGAAGAGTGAAACAGCGAAATCGTCAAGCGCCAAGTCTTTCTTTTTGTTCTTTCTCCAGATCGAGTTCTTTGTAGGTGTTTTACTTTCTTTTTATGCTTTATTGATCAGCACAATTTAAAGAGAAATCTTATGTATCGCCGAGATTAATGATTTGAAACTATATGACCGGTTCAAAGTTGTTGGCCATTAGATGGCTCAGCAATAGACGCGCTCCCATGGGGTCGCCTTCACGCGGCGGGAGCGTTTAAACAGAGCTACCCCACCCCTTTACTTCTCTTCTTTTGTCTTATTTCTGCCTTACCAGTCCTTTCACCTATATGTCCTTCCAAGAAAACTCTCCCTACTATTCCCTGCAGTTTTCCAATTCTTTTCTTGTTGTCTTATTTCTACCTGACTGGATTCATCACCTTTATTTCACTTACCAAAAGTCTTCTTTTCCACATCCTTATTTCTCTGCACCCCGCATGTCGTAAGAGGCGACTAACGGATTCTGTTTCTCCTTTTACCCTTGTTAAGTGGTTCTTGTATAGAATATAGTCAATGTTTGTAAAGATTTTAGTCAAGCAGTATGTAAGAAATGTTTAGTCCTTTGTACTGGAAACTTGCATTCTCCCAGTAAGGTCATATATTGTACTACGTTGCAAGCCCCTGGAGCAATTTTTTGATTAGTGCTTTTGTGAACAAGAAACACTTAACAAGTGGCTCTATCCCATCTCCCCCCTTTCCCCTATCCCATCTCCCCCCTTTCCCTCGTCGCGATATAACCTTCGTGGTTGAAAACGACGTTAAACACCAAATAAAGAAAGAAAGAAAAGCAATAGACGAATTCCTTAAATAACTATCGGGTTTGTATGGGTTGTGAAAGAGTGAATGCCCTTGCTTTTTAATCAGACAAACATTGGAGGGGCCAATCACTAACGAGGGGTGTGTCGGAAACACGTGGACGGGAGCACGTGTGAATTTATTTGTCAGAGGAAAAACAAGGGCATTCACTCTTTCACAACACATAAAAACCCGACAGAGTTATTCCCTTTCCTTGTCAGTCCACGTGTCTTGGGGCGGTAATATGCAAAACAGTAGGACTGCGTTGCTGAAGCATAACGAAAAGTCAATCAACACACTCATAAAACGGCAGTAGCAGTTTTAAGAATTGAAAATGCCACAGCTGCTAACTGCTGCTTCTTTCTACCACTCCTCCATTTTCTACACTTTCTTTTTCTCTTTTTCTTTCTGTCAGATGCACACGCAACGAACTAAAGTCAAACAACAAAACAACAACAACAACAACAACAACAACAACAACAACAACAACTAAAACAACTAAAACAACAGCAATACCAACAACACCGAAAAAAATAGGAATAAGATATTGAAATACAGAAAGAAAAGAAAAAAAACTGCTCATTTCAGTGCATCATTTTTCGGATCCTACTGGAGCGTACAAACGTCACTTCCGCTAACAGTTGTGACGTATGGAATGCTGGGAGGTGTACCTCACGCCATACTGTACCCTGGCTGTATCAACATTGCATTGCGAGTAAGTTATCAGTATTGTTGTGTACTTTGTTTCCGTCGCGATATAACCTTCGTGGTTGAAAACGACGTTAAACACCAAATAAAGAAAGAAAGAAAGTACTTTGTTTCTTGCCATTCAACTTGCGTGCGCCGGTTTTCGTGGAGTTTCAAAGTAATCGTGAAATTCCTCAAGGCATGCAGTACATTGCATATATGAATATTGCAAAGAAAGTAGTCTTATAATTTACAGTTAATCTGTGAAACCAGGGAATACGTGTATTAACTAAACTATTTTAGGTAATACATGAATTAACTGGTTTTTTCCGTCAGTTAATTCATGTATTACCTAGTTAATACACGTATTCCCTGGTTTCACAGATTAACTGGAACATATATATGTTACAGTAAATTCTCAAAACCAGGACATTTACAAAATCCCTGAAAATGTCAGTAAATGTGTAAATTTCCTGATTCAGTCGGGAATTTTGCAAATTTGTGTAATAGAAATGTCAAGACCTCAAATGTTGTACATAATTGTTAAATTACTTCAACATGCTTTTTCCAGTTGTTGTTTTTCTTGTAAAAGGGTTCTACGTACGTACGTTACTAGTAGTTCGTACTACTTCAGGCAGTTTAAAGTTTAATGTTCTGAAATATTTTTAAGGTCAAAACTGCGTACGAACAGTTCTTCACCTATCTTAGTTCTGTCCCTGCTTTTACTTTGTTTGTTTGTTTGCTTAACGCCCAGCCGACCACGAAGGGCCATATCAGGGCGGTGCTGCTTTGACATAATGATATAACGTGCGCCACACACAAGACAGAAGTCGCAGCACAGGCTTCATGTCTCACCCAGTCACATTATTCTGACACCGGACCAACCAGTCCTAGCACTAACCCCATAATGCCAGACGCCAGGCGGAGCAGCTACTAGATTGCCAATTTTAAAGTCTTAGGTATGACCCGGCCGGGGTTCGAACCCACGACCTCCCGATCACGGGGCGGACGCCTTACCACTAGGCCAACCGTGCCGGGCCTGCTTTTACTTGGGGTATGACCATCTCTCAAATTGGACACACACCAAAAATCAACATCCTCATTGCTTTCTCTGCGGAACCTGACATTTTGTTTTTATCAATGAATTTCACAAAAAGACACCAGCTTCCGTTTACAAATGAATTCATAAAAAAAGTCCCACTCTGACAGAGAGCAGCCAGGCCGATGATCCTGGTACGTTTAGCAGTAGAGGGATGATCTTATCCGATGAAAAAAAGAAGTCTCGACAGATCAGAAGTGGTGAGAAGAAACCAGCGCAGTGGTTTAGTGGATAAGACTCCAACCTCAAAGGCGGAAAGTGGTGGGTTCGAACATCGGCCGAGCCTGTCGGGTTAAGGGTGGAGATTTTTCTGATCTTGGGTACCGACCTGCTGGTGCCTTATTCCCCTTTCGCGTGAAGACGTAAGCACAAGACCCAGTGCGCACGGAAAAGATCCTTTAATGCATGTCGGAATTCGGTGGGTTATAGAAACACGAAAATACCAAGCATGCATCCCCCGAAAGCGGCGTGTGGCTGCCTAACTGGCGGGGTAAAAACGGCCATACATGTAAAAACCCACACGTGCAAAAACACGAGTGTACATGTGGGTTTCAGCGCATGAACGAAGAAGAAGAAGAAGAATGGCCAACGTTACAGTGCCTTTGACTGATGCGCATTGAATGGTCAATATCACAGTGGGTACCAGAGCACAGAGGGCTCATCACAGGTCTGGTGCTGACCGGATATGGCCTCGGTGCAGTGGCCTGGAACCAATTGACCACGTGCTACATCAACCTTGACAACCTCGAACCTGACGTCACTGTAGGGGAAGATAAGTGAGAGACGTGTTTTGTTTCTTTTCACTTTTCATAAGTGAGACACGTTTTGTGTTTCATTTCACTGTTCACTGTTGTTATCAATGTTTAATGCATTCAACAATTCAAGGCATATTGCTGATCTTTTATTTAGAAATATGACTTTTTCATATTTGAATTTCTGTGTGTTTGTCGAATATTTTGATGGCTTGATGGTTTGTACGTTTGACCGCGGCATTGCACTTTAGTGTTTTAATTCGAGCAGAGATAGTTATATTCTGTACGTATACATTAATCAATGTTGTACTTGTGTGTGCAGCGTATTTTAAATTCAAAAATCAAACTGAAGTTGATCTCAAGTTGAAACCATTCGTAAGTCTACATGAGAGTACGTATTCACTTTAACGAACTAACAAAAAACAAAAAACGCAGGCCTATGTTAGATGTGCTGGTGTATGATTTGGGTTCCAGATATTTCAGTCAAAGCTCGGTGCTGGACCGGGTACCGAGCTGTTTTCTGCTGGTGGGGACGATATTCACCGCTGGTCTGCTGGTGTGTGTGCTGGTCATTTGTGACCCACCAGTACCACCAGTACCACCAGTACCACCACAGGTACTCACACTGAGATCTGTCTGTCTGTCTGTCTGTCTGTCTGTCTGTCTGTCTGTCTTTTTGTGCGTATGACCGTCAGAGGCATTCGCGTCTCTGTCAAGTTCAAGTTCAAGGTCAAGTTCAAGTTCAAGTTCAAGTTCAAGTTCAAGTTCAAGTTTATTAGTCCATAACCCATGGGGGCATTTTGAACAATAAATACAATCAATACAATCATGATATGTGCTAATATAATAAATAAATAAAAAAAATTTAAAAAAATAAAAATTTGTCATTCTGTCTCTCTGTTTCTTGTTTCGTTCCTCTCTCTCTCTGTGTCTGTGTGTGTGTCTCCCTCCCTCTCTCTCTCTCTCTCTCTCTCTCTCTCTCTCTCTCTCTCTCTCTCTCTCTCTCTCTCTCTGTCTTTCTCACCCTCTCTCTTTCTCTCTTGCTCTCTCTCTCTCTTGTCCACTCTCTTTCTCTCTCTCTCTCTCTCTCTCTCTCTCTCTCTCTTTCTCTCTCTCTCTCTCTCTCTCTCTCTCTCTCTCTCTCTCTCTCTCTCTCTCTCTCTCTCTCTCTCTCTCTCTCTCTCTCTCTTTTGATCATTTGTGTGTTTGTTTGTTTGTTTGTTTGCTTGATGTTCTGTTTGTCATTTATTCGAATTTTGGATTATTCAGATATAAGGACAGATTGTAACAAAAGGCGTAGCCTCAAACCTCTATCCTTGCAAAATAAAGTTTCATCATCATGATCATCATCATATTAATCTCTCTCTCTCTCTCTCTCTCTCTCTCTCTCTCTCTCTCTCTCTCTCTCTCTCTCTCTCTCTCTCTCTCTCTCTCTCTTGATCATTTGTGTGTTTGTTTGTTTGTTTGCTTGATGTTCTGTTTGTCATTTATTAGAATTTTGGATTATTCAGATATAAGGACAGATTGTAACAAAAGGCGTAGCCTTAAACCTCTATCCTTGCAAAATAAAGTTTCATCATCATGATCATCATCATAATCTCTCTCTCTCTCTCTCTCTCTCTCTCTCTCTCTCTCTCTCTCTCTCTCTCGCTTCCTCTCTCTCTTTCTCTCTCTCTCTCTCTCTCTCTCTCTCTCTCTCTCTCTCTCTCTCTCTCTCTCTCTCTCTCTCTCTCTCTTCAATTGAAGCAGCGTTTACTTCAACAAGATCCTGAATAGTATTCCCTTCGCCTTCTCTCCTATCCCTAGTATCATGTTATGTCTTGCACATGTGTATTTGCTTAAATCCATATGTACTCGATGACTATACACGCTAATTGCTTTACCAACAGCTGGAGACATGCTAAATTAAGTTCCCTGCAAGATATTGTGGTCTAGGACCCCTTAAATGTTGAGATATTTGAATTTTTATTTTGATCTAGATCGTCCTATTTATAGATTTGCCAACAGAGGGAAAGTTGACGCAAGGGAAATAACTCCGCGTCTTTGTTGACATCCTCACTTTTTCAGAGGCTAGAACAAGCTGTAATGCATGTATATGGTCCGCGCATGGCGACATATCGTCATTACATGGTCTTATGGTGCGTTTGACATCGATTATGGGCAAACTACACTTTGTAAACACGGGAGCGCGTACATATGCCTTTAACTTAGTTTGGGGGAAAAGATTGCCACCATGTCCAATGATTTGTTTCCAGGTTGTAATCATCACAAAGTCATCAGCCGAAAAGGAAAACTTGATTCCACACGGGGGATAACCGGTCAAATGCCGAACAGAAGCCGAATGCCGCTCATGACACGTGTGAAGGCAAGTTTTGTCTGTTTTCTAGGTATTGTTTGATTTATGTCGGGATTTAAGGTAAGCTACTGATTCAGCGATGACTAAATTTGTTTCTCGATGCATAAAAAGTCAGGGAGCGATTGATATTTGCCCGTAAATATCCTTCAAAGCTGAAAATGTCCGCGATCGAGCACCGGAAATGGCTGTTCGATGGGTTTTGCAAGTAGAAATGTGCTTTATTTCACCAAATCAGCTCGTATTTGGTATGGGTACGGGATTCTAGAGGACGAAGGAGTCATAAGAGGTGCAAAGAAGTGCTATTTGGGAGTAGAATAAATCTTCCGAGACAGTAGACAAGAGAAGGTCATATTTGAGAGAGGAGCGCGTAGGCCGATTGTCTTTCCGACAAGCGAATGATACAGCAGATTAATCATTCGTTTTGACCAGAAACCTAGTCTCTAGTTTTTATGAATGAGTTTTTTGATTAAAACAATCACGAGAACTCTCTCGCTTAGCCTAATGGCTGTTCGATGGGTTTCGCAAGTAGAAATGTGCTTTATTTCACCAAATCAGCTCGTATAAATTTGACATCGGTTTGGTATATATATATTTTTTTTCTAATCCTACCGCGAACTGGATAGCAGACGCGGCACGACTGTTGCACCACACTTTGAAGTAATCCCACACTTTGAAGTAAATTACTTCAAAGTGTGGGGATGTGCCCCACACTTTGAAGTAAACCCATTTTTTACTTCAAAGTGTGGGGGGATCTTCCCACACGTTGAAGTAAACTCAGTTTTTACTTCAAAGTGTGGGGGGATCTTCCCACACTTTGAAGTAACTTACTTCAAAGCGTGGGACTTTTGCATCGCCTGTTTGAGCCTGATGATTTTGTCAAAAAAATGGCAGTCTTTTGGATGAGTGAACAGAAAAAGTGAGCGAGCCAAGAAACATAGTGATGTTTGTTATCAGGCTTTAAAGGCATATGTACGCGCTCCCGTGTTTACAAAGTGTAGTTTGCCCATAATCGATGTCAAACGCACCATAAGACCATGTAATGACGATATGTCGCCATGCGCGGACCATATACATGCATTACAGCTTGTTCTAGCCTCTGAAAAAGTGAGGATGTCAACAAAGACGCGGAGTTATTTCCCTTGCGTCAACGCTACCTCTGTTGGCAAATCTATAAATAGGACGATCTAGATCAAAATAAAAATTCAAATATCTCAACATTTAAGGGGTCCTAGACCACAATATCTTGCAGGGAACTTAATTTAGCATGTCTCCAGCTGTGGGTAAAGCAATTAGCGTGTATAGTCATCGAGTACATATGGCTTTAAGCAATGTCCCATTGTTGAGTGTGACGAAAACTCGTGGTGACGATTTTAAAACATGTTGGGTCACGCATGGTCCAATCTTACATGGTCCAACCTTACATGGTCCAACATTACATGGTCCAACCTTACATGGTCCAATCTTACATGGTCCATATATATTATTGGACCATGTAAGATTGGACCATGTAAGATTGGACCATGTAAGATTGGACCATGTAAGGTTGGACCATGTAAGGTTGCACCATGTAAGGTTGGACCATGTAAGGTTGGACCATGTAATATTGGACCATGTAAGATTGGACCATGTAAGGTTGGACCATGTAAGATTGGACCATGTAAGGTTGGACATGGTAAGGTTAGACCATGTAAGGTTGGACCATGTAAGGTTGTCCATGTAAGGTTGGACCATGCAAGGTTGGACCATGCAAGGTTGGACCATGTAAGATTGGACCATGTAAGGTTGGACCATGTAAGATTGGACCATGTAAGATTGGACCATGCAAGGTTGGACCATGCAAGGTTGGACCATGTAAGATTGGACCATGTAAGGTTGGACCATGTAAGATTGGACCATGTAAAATTGGACCATGCACGATTGGACCATGTAAGGTTGGACCATGTAAGATTGGACCATGTAAGATTGGACCATGTAAGGTTGGACCATGTAAGGTTGGACCATGTAAGGTTGGACCATGTAAGGTTGGACCATGCGTGACCCAACATGTTTTAAAATCGTCACCACGAGTTTTCGTCATACTCAACAATGGGACATTGCTTAAAGGCATATGTACGCGCTCCCGTGTTTACAAAGTGTAGTTTGCCCATAATCGATGTCAAACGCACCATAAGACCATATAATGACGATATGTCACCATGCGCGGACCATAATACATGCATTACAGCTTGTTCTAGCCTCTGAAAAAGTGAGGATGTCAACAAAGCCGCGGTGTTAGCTCCCTTGCATCAACGTTACATGTGTTGCCAAATCTATAAATAGGACGATCCAGATCAAAATGAAAATTAACATATCTCAACATTGAAGGGGTCCTAGACCACAATATTTTGCAGGGAACTTAATTTAGCATGTCTCCAGCTGTTGGTAAAGCAATTAGCGTGTATAGTCATCGAGTACATATGCCTTTAAAGCCTGATAACAAACATCCCTATGTTTCTTGGCTCGCTCACTTTTTCTGTTCACTCATCCAAAAGACTTTGCCATTTTTTTTGACAAAATCATCAGGCTCAAACAGGCGATGCAAAAGTCCCACGCTTTAAAGTAAGTTACTTCAAAGTGTGGGAAGATCCCCCCACACTTTGAAGTAAAAACTGAGTTTACTTCAAAGTGTGGGAAGATCCCCCCACACTTTGAAGTAAAAAATGGGTTTACTTCAAAGTGTGGGGCACATCCCCACACTTTGAAGTAATTTACTTCAAAGTGTGGGATTACTTCAATCAATCAATCAATGAGGCTTATATCGCGCATATTCCGTGGGTACAGTTCTAGGCGCTCTGCAGTGATGCCGTGTGAGATGAAATTTTATACGGCCAGTAATTGCAGCCATTTCGGCGCATATTTACCTTTCACGGCCTATTATTCCAAGTCACACGGGTATAGGTAGACAATTATTAACTGTGCCTAAGCAATTTTTGCCAGGAAAGACCCTTTTGTCAATCGTGGGATCTTTAACGTGCACACCCAATGTAGTGTACACGGGGGGGGGGGGGGGGGGAGTTCGGACACCGAAGAGAGTCTGCACACAAATTTGACTCTGAAATAAATTTCCGCCGAACCTGGGATCGAACTCACGCTGACAGCGGCCAACTGAATACAAATCCAGCGCGCTACCAACTGAGCTATATCCCCTTCAAAGTGTGGTGCAACAGTCGTGCCGCGTCTGCTATCCAGTTCGCGGTAGGATTAGAAAATATATATATATATACCAAACCGATGTCAAATACGAGCTGATTTGGTGAAATAAAGCACATTTCTACTTGCGAAACCCATCGAACAGCCATTAGGCTAAGCGAGAGAGTTCTCGTGATTGTTTTAATTAAAAAACTCATTCATAAAAACTAGAGACTAGGTTTCTGGTCAAAACGAATGATTAATCTGCTGTATCATTCGCTTGTCGGAAAGACAATCGGCCTACGCGCTCCTCTCTCAAATATGACCTTCTCTTGTCTACTGTCTCGGAAGATTTATTCTACTCCCAAATAGCACTTCTTTGCACCTCTTATGACTCCTTCGTCCTCTAGAATCCCGTACCCACACCAAATACGAGCTGATTTGGTGAAATAAAGCACATTTCTACTTGCAAAACCCATCGAACAGCCATTTCCGGTGCTCGATCGCGGACATTTTCAGCTTTGAAGGATATTTACGGGCAAATATCAATCGCTCCCTGACTTTTTATGCATCGAGAAACAAATTTAGTCATCGCTGAATCAGTAGCTTACCTTAAATCCCCACATAAATCAAACAATACCTAGAAAACAGACAAAACTTGCCTTCACACGTGTCATGAGCGGCATTCGGCTTCTGTTCGGCCTTTGACCGGTTATCCCCCGTGTTCCAGCCACAAATAAAGAGGCAGAAACTTCGTTTTGGGAGAAGGCAGAGAAATCTTACCAGACTCGGCCAGCCCGAGACGAGAAGCATCGCGAGAACTACCACCCGCGAGAGGTGGTGCGATGCCGTGTGTTCTGGACAATGTGGGCAGTGATGACCTTCACCTACATGGGCACGGCCATCGTCACCAATCTCTTCAAGGTCAGAAATTGAACACTGGCTGAAAAATCCCTAAAAGTTCCAAATTAATTGCAAATTTTACTTGCACGAAGCTCTCTCTCTCTCTCTCTCTCTCTCTCTCTCTCTCTCTCTCTCTCTCTCTCTCTCTCTCTCTCTCTCTCTCTCCCCCCCTCTCTCTATCCTCTTTCCACTAACTTACACACCAAACATTGTGTGTCCAGGCATACGGTCAGACGTTCATCAACGATGACCACTACCTGAGCCTGGTGGCCTCCCTTAGCTCAGTCTTCAACGCTGCTGGACGTCCCTTCTGGGGCATGATGGCCGATAGGTTTGGCTTCAGGGTGAGGGGAATGAATAGACGATGTTCTGAAATAACTCCGTCGGGTTTGTGTGGGTTGTGAAAGAGTGAATACCCTTGCTTTTATTGAGACAAACTCTCCCCCCACACGTGCTCCCTCTGGGGCATGATGGCAGCCTGGGTGGGATTCAGGGTGAGACACTTGAAGGGCAATAGACGATGTTCGGAAATAACTCTGTCGGGTTTCACAGCAGGGCTGCCCACGGACGGCCAAGCGAGAGGGTCCACGGACCCCCAACTTTAATTTTTAGTGGGTCCTTGGACCCCCTCAGTGGAACTTTAGAGGGTCCGAAAACAAGGAGTTTCTATTGTTGCGTTCGGATGGCACATGCCATGCCGACACATCACCCCTGGAGCGCTCATGTCAATGTAATGTCGGCCTTTTGAAACGCTCGGAGACCTTTACAAAAACATTGTTGTCATATGATTAGATTAACACCATATCAGAATATTTTCTTAAAACAGCACTGCCAGATGACAACGAATATGTGATGCGTTCCGGTGCTCACTCTTTTCAGTTTTAGTGCGTCCTAGGACCCGCTCCACGGGTCATTATACTAGTACATGTACATGTTTTTGGCTCCTATTGTGTATCGGACACAGGGACGCACAGATTGAGGAGCCCTGGGTTTGTTTGGGTTGTGAAAGTGTGATTTGAGACAAACTCCACACGTGCTCCTTTTCCACGTCTGGAGAAACACCCATCGCTAGTGATTGGCCTATAACGTCACGTGGGGAAGTTTACCTCAATAAAAAACAAGAGCATTCACTCTTTCAAAACCCATACAAACCTGTCAGAGTTATTTCCCAACTACGTCTATTGCCCGCGTAGTGTACTAGCAAACACATTCGTACGATTTCCGCTTTCATTTTTTTTTTTTTTTTTTTTTTTTTTTGCTTAACGCCCAGCCGACCACGAAGGGCCATATCAGGGCGGTGCTGCTTTGACATATAACGTGCGCCACACACAAGACAACAGAAGTCGCAGCACAGGCTTCATGCCTCTAACCCAGTCACATTATTCTGACACCGGACCAACCAGTCCTAGCACTAACCCCATAATGCCAGACGCCAGGCGGAGCAGCCACTAGATTGCCAATTTGAAAGTCTTAGGTATGACCCGGCCGGGGTTCGAACCCACGACCTCCCGATCACGGGGCGGACGCCTTACCACTAGGCCAACCGTGCCGGTCTTTCCGCTTTCATGGGTATTTTCAAAGAGATAGATTTGAAGTCGTGTAACACGACTTTGGATAACTTACTTTCTTACTGGAAGAAACCACGGTTCAGACTTCACGGCTGTGTGGTGCAGGATTCTCGCTTTAAACGTGGAATCTAAAAAATAAAAATAAAAATGTTTAAACAAGCAATCAAAAATATGACAAGAGAAAAGATATGACGTTACTGTGTGACGTTTTAACGTGTTTAAAATAACAAATTTCACCTTGGCAATCAAAAAGAAACATTACTGATGATCAATGTCGTGTAACAGCACACATATCCGCGTGCAGATTGTGGCCGTGGTGGCTCAGTGTGTGCTGGCGTGCCTGGTGGCGACGGTTTTCACGTGCGAGGTGACGGACCGGGAGATGTTCTGTGTGTGGGTGTGCGCCATGTACCTCGCCATGTGCGGTCTCCTCACTCTCATCCCCGCCTTGGTCTTCACGCTCTTCGGACCCCGATACTTCAACGTCAACATGGGACTCATGGACTCCAGCGGGGTAAGGAGAAACTACAGTTGTTGTTTTTAAATTCAATTTAATTCTATTCCATTCCATTTCAATTCAGTTCTAATCCCATTCATTTCAATTCAATTCAATTCAATTCAATCCAATTCAATTCAATTCAATTCGATTCATTTCAAATCAGTTAATTCTAAAAAAAAAAATTCATTTTAATTCATTTTCTTTTATTTTAAGTTTAGTTTAGTTTGACCTGGTTGAGTGGTTCCCCTGCTTGCTTTGGAACAGACTTGCACTCATTGCTCCTTTGCTCAAGGTTGACTTTGTCTGTTTGTAAAGTTGTTTGCTTGCTCTGTTTTACTTGAATTTTTCAGATATTTTCATCAGTCATTACCGGCTCTGTAGCTCCAATCCTGAAAGAAGCTTTTGGCTGGCATGGTCTCTTCTTTGTGGCCTTTGCTGTGATTTTCATAGGTCAGTGATCTGGTCAGATAAAACTGCATGTATGTGTGTGGCCAGCTTTGTGTGGTGGGATGAGGGGGTGTGGAGGCTTCTGTGCGTGTGTACGTTTAGACTCTGCGCGCGCGCGTGTGTGTGTGTGTGTGTGTGTGTGTGTGTGTGTGTGTATGTGTGTGTGTGTGTGTTTTTGAGTGTGCGTGCGTGCGTGCGTGGGTGAGTGCGTGCGTGCGTGCGTGTATGTGTGTGTGGTGTTTGTGTGTGTGTGTGTCAGTGTATGTGTGTGTGCGTGCGTGGGTGAGTGCGTGCGTGCGTGCGTGTGTGTGTCAGTGTGTGTGTGTGTGTGTGGGCATCTGCGTTCGTGCGTGTGTCTGGGTGTCTACGGTGTGTGTGTGACATGTATGCGTGTGCGTGCGTGCGTGATTGACATGGTATGTGTTTATGTTCAGGAGGTGCGTTGTGCGTAAGGAACTCAGAATGAAAGTAGTTAAGCAGAATTGCTTGTTTCCTTTTTGCAGGAATTCTGCTAAATTTGTCACTCAGTATCAACTGTAACGAAGGATCCATTCCTAGGCACATGTACACGGATCTTTCATTGACTTAGTCGATTGAATTCAAGGATTTATGTGTCTGTATGTTATTGCCCGGTTGCGTCGATGACAATTTTCCCGTTTTAAGGTACTCACTCATTTCACAGTCTGAAGGACGTCAGCTTGCTAGGTAACTTGCTTTAACGGGCAATAAATATCAAAGAAGCAAAAGTACAACAACAAACAAACAATGTGTGTGGCGGGCGGGTGGTGTTTTAATCTATACATCAAGGGCACATTGTGAGTTGTTAATTCATCAATTAATTAATTAATTAGTTGTTAAATCAAGAATTTTACGTCATTGGTCATTGTTTGCTTACATTCATTTCACTGAAGAAGGGCGTGGCCCGAAAGTCTTTGGAACTTGGTGTTTACTGTGTTTTTTTCTAATTAATTGTTAATTCATGTGAATGCAGGTAATGAGCAATGCTTTGTATACAAATATGTACTGGCAACGAACCGGTTTGAACAATAAAGTATTGATATTATTATTGTTATTGTTGTACACCAGCGGTCGCTTTGCTTCTTGTGTTAAAGCGTTTTAAATTCACGCCTTGGGAATGATCGAGAAGGTGTCTCCCAATAAAGAACACGTTGTTGTCCTTTTGTTTATTTATTTACACACACACACACACACACACACACACCGTGCACACACACACACACACACACACACACACACTGAGACACACACACACACACACATACATACACTGACACACACACACATACACTCTCACACACACACACACACACACACACACACACACACACACACACACACATGCCACAGTGACACACACACACACGGCACACACACACACACACTCACACACACACACACTGATACACACGCACACACACTGACACACACACACATACACTGACACACACACACACACACATACACTGACACACACACACACACACACACACACACACACACACACACACACACACACACACACACACACACACACACACACAGAGTCCGTCGATTCGTCACTGCTCATGTTGGATGGCAGTTAATTACTACGTTGATATCCCCAAAAAAGAGCCGGGGAATGTTGAAAAGAAGAGACACAGAACAAAACAATTGTGGCACATATGGTTAGCCGTACTGGACCCACCAGTTATGTAGCCTACTGGCACTTGACACGGGGAAGGCGGGGGACTGGGTTTGGGCTTGTCACACAACTGAATCTATAAGATGATAGCCTAATAAATTTTACTGTGGTTCACTATCCATCCCTAGAAACTGTATAACCTTATAAGACTGAGAGTCTCAGATTTTAGCCGGCAGTTTTTCGCGTTATCTCACCGTTGGCATTTTAATCTTCCGCCAGCAGGCCGCGGCCAGGACACTTTCTTCCTCTGGTGCACGTACTTCTCATCTTTATAAAGAATACAGCAATGAACGTAACTTCAGCCTTCTGAGCTTTTGTGATACATGCATGGGTCATGTTCTGAGTGAGTGGGTAATAATTAAAATACCCCGGCCAAGAACACACTTGTGTTCAGTCTCGAGTCTACTCAGTCAGTGTTTTAAGTACACGTCTGTGAATCATAAGTTTTTCAGTTGTACAAGTACAATAGTAGAGCCTCCCTCCCCCTGTTAATCCATTAATCCTATTGAGCATCACCCCACCATTATGGCAATCCGATCGACACACCATAGCTATACGATCTTATCTAGTTAATGTACTTTTTTCCTCCACAAAATGTATTGGGTGGCCAAGTGTCATGTGCCTGTGACTCTGAAAAAGACTCAACAAGGGAAATAACTCTGAAATTCAACGTGGAGGAAAAAGTTTGATGTCGGAATCACAGAGCACAGTGTTGTTTTCCCCTGCTGCGAACAGTTTTGGATGGACATGGTGATCACAGTGAGTTGTTTTTATTACTTGTTTCCGCATGTACTGTAAGTTTACTTTCTTTCGATTTTATTGTTAGAACAGGAACATCCGAAGAAAACTTTATCTATATCCGGATATGGACTGGAGAAGGCAAGTTGAACATTCGGCTCGATATTTTCCGGAATCGATTTGGTTTGGATATTTTGTGTGTGTTGCGATTGACACTTGCTACGACAAAACCCAAAGTACATGTGCGTGTGTATGTTGTACGTGCGTGCGTGCGTGCGTGCGTGCGTGTTTGTCTGTGTATATATATAAATATATGTGTGTGTGTGTCAGTGTGTGTGTGCATGTGAGTGTAAACCTATGAGGTGTGTGTGTGTGTGTGTGTGTGTGTTTTGACATCAAGCTAGAATGTTCTTGTTCACGGTCAGGTGAATGGTCTGTGTTGTGCTTGAGTAAATAACTTGTGAATATTCTTCTGTCGAACAGCAGCTGTTACTATTGTTATTGTTATATCTGATAAATGGTATAATATTTGTCATGACTAGGAAGAGTATAGTTACTTGGTTACGCGTCCAATTACATTGTCAGTATATGTCACCCATGCAATCCTTTTTGAAGCCGGCCCACAAAATAGTGTTGGTTAAACAAAGAATTAACTCCACACAAAAAAAGGATAGGTAGGTATATATTATATACACATGTATGTCTTTAGCCAGTTTGATTTTGTGTGAGGTTTTCATAATTCCAAATGGGGGTTCCACTGTTTTTGTGTTGTAATAATGAAGTGTAATTCCAGCTTGACCTTTCAACCAGTCCAGTAATAAGTTTAACTGCTTCATAGTGCACATATCTGATTCACCTTATGCTCTCTGTAACCTGAACATGAGACTGATGAATAGTGCCAGCTGTTACACTGCACCGGATGATTTTTCACAAGGGTGGCATTTATTATGTACAGCCATAACCCGGGCCTCCATAAAATGCCACAAGGCTTAGTTTTATTTCACAGCAATTTACCTCCATGGATAGCAACATCTGGCTCACAATTGGAGATAAGCAGAGATTGAATTTGAATTTTCAAGCTGGTGCACAATTACCATATTGTTTATCTGAAGTAAATGAAGAGTTTACATTATGTTTCTGTGAGACAAGTTCATGTAGTTTGAACCCTGGAAATGCAATTTGTAAACATGCTGTGAGATGTTAGTCAAAATAATATTGCTTGTAGAATTGAACACATGCACTGGTAGTGGTAGAACAGTATACAATGTACATAAGTTGTGGCTGTGTGTGTGGCTGTGTACATGCATGTGTGTGTGTGTCACTGTGTGTTTGTGTGAGCATGTGTGTGTGCAAGAGAAAGAGAGGGGTAGAGAGAGGGGGGGGAGGAGAGAGAGACTCATGTTTATGTCTGTGTCATTGTGTGTGTGTGTTTGTGGGTGGGTGTGTGTGTGTGTGTGTGTGTGTGTGTGTGTGTGTGTGTGTGTGTGTGTGTGTGTGTAAATATGCACAGATCATTGCACGGCTAAATATGTCCTGCATTCTTTTCTATCTATAGGTAGATTGCATAATGTACGTTCATACTTGTTTGCCTACATGGTTCCCACACAATACCACATGTTACAGTGAATGCTCTGCTGCTCCCACTCCAGTGGAAAATCAATCTTTATTGTTCTCACTTTTTATGACCCCTGGCTTCTAAATTGTTTCTCCCACAGGTTGTGATCTAATTGTCATAATTTATGTGTGTAACGCATCCACTGGAACATACAGTCAAACCTGTCCATAATGACCACCAGGTGAATTATATAGAAAAAGAAGTGAATGGTCGGGGATCCTTCTGGGTGAACATTGTGGACAGGTGGTTGTTATCGAGAGGTGCATGGTTGCCAGGACAGGTGGTTGTTATGGAGAGGTGCATGGTTGCCAGGACAGGTGGTTGTTATGGAGAGGTGCATGGTTGCCAGGACAGGTGGTTGTTATCGAGAGGTGCATGGTTGCCAGGACAGGTGGTTGTTATGGAGAGGTGCATGGTTGCCAGGACAGGTTTGACTGTAAATATTTGTATCCAGTTGGCCACTGTCAGCGTGAGTTCGTCCCCACGTTCGGCGAGAGATTTATTTCTCAGAGTCAACTTTGTGTGCAGACTCTCCTCGGTGTCCGAACACCCCCGTGTGTACACGCAAGCACAAGACCAAGTGCGCACGAAAAAGATCCTGTAATCCATGTCAGAGTTTGGTGGGTTATAGAAACACGAAAATACCCAGCATGCTTCCTCCGAAAACGGCGTATGGCTGCCTAAATGGCGGGGTAAAAAACGGTCATACACGTAAAATTCCACTCGTGCAAAAAACACGAGTGTACGTGGGAGTTTCAGCCCACGAACGCAGAAGAAGAAGAAGAAAGACTGTAAATGCTGCACAGATGGGGACTTAAACACATCTAATAGAACAATCTGCTCATGTTGTGACAAGTTCTCAGATTCATCAAACATGTGTAATGCATCAGACACTGGTTTTGATTTTAGAACAATTAATAAACGAGCAGTAATGTTCTCAGTTGTTTGTGACAATGTTGAGAACCCCACAGTCAACACAACACTCTGTTGAGATGTGCATGCTGGAAATTATACGACCAGCAGATGAAAATGTTACTGATTTTAACATTTTGAGGTTTTTGAACTCTACATGTGCAGGCTCCAACCTATGTACAAAGCAAACATTTGTGCAAAATGTAAAAGCTGAACGGGTTACAGCTTACTTTGCTAACAACCTTGAATCACTCAAGTGCACACTTTCCACAGATTGCGTACCTTTTTAGTTGAATACCCAGGCCCGGCAGCTCGGTTAGCAGAGCACTGGACTTGTGATCCGCTGGTCACGGGTTCGAATCTTGGCTCAAAAAGACATAGGTCAGCCTTATTTGCAGACACAGAGACAGTGTCCATGTCCCAGCCCTGTGGTACATCTGTGGCACGTAAAAGATCTCAGACATAATCTGTCAGAAGTGCAGGTGGCTGAATATGATATTACACCAAAACATGCACACCCCCAGATAGTGTGACTTTGTTGCTGCTTAGCTTTCTACTGGGAGGAAGCAACCCAAATAAAAAAATTGCCAATTAAGTCTTCAGGTGCTTGGACCCCTCTGCATTCAGATCAGACTCAACATTTCTAATTTAGATGGAGTGAACATCTTCTTCTTCTTCTTCGGCGTTCCAGGGAGTGAACATCAAAATAGAATATGTTTTGATGAAAAGGTCAAAATTGAATCTGTCCCTAAATTGTATGTTGTTTGAAAGCATTCTTTGCTGTAGTACATGATGTCAAAAACGTTTTTTTATTTTTATTTTTTTATAATTTTTTTTTATAGATTTAATAAACCAGATTTCATTGCGCGCTGTCACATGTTTTACTCATGGAATGCAGCAGACATTTGTTCTGTTTTTGAGTCACTTGAGAAAAAGTGACTCTATGTAATCGGTCAGTGTTAGTCTGTCCGGCCGTCCGTAGACACCACCTTAACGTTGGACTTTTCTCGGAAACTATCAAAGCGATCGGGCTCATATTTTGTTTAGTCGTGACCTCCAATGACCTCTACACTTTAACGATGGTTTCGTTGACCTTTGACCTTTTTCAAGGTCACAGGTCAGCGTCAAAGGAAAAATTAGACATTTTATATCTTTGACAAAGTTCATCGGATGTGATTGAAACTTTGTAGGATTATTCTTTACATCAAAGTATTTACATCTGTAGCCTTTTACGAACGTTATCAGAAAAACAAGGGAGATAACTCGCCTTTTCTGTTCGGCAACACACAACTTAACGTTGGGCTTTTCTCGGAAACTATAAAAGTGACCGGGCTCAAATTTTATGTGAACGTGACTCATTGTGTTGTGAATAGCAATTTCTTCCTGTCCATCTGATGCCTCATATAATATTCAGAACTGCGAAAGTGACTCGATCGAGCGTTTGCTCTTCTTGTTTGTGAAATTATCGCATCAAGACCAAAAGTTTTGTTTGCAGTGTGTGAAAGGATGATGGTGGACTGTGGGAGATTGGATGGAACTGCAGGAGACCTCTCTCCATTGTGAAGGAGATGAAAGCAGGTCCGCAAGGGAGAGAAGCAAGTCGTCAAGGGAGGGAAGCAAGCATCCAGGGGAGTTAAGCTGGCCTAGTGAAGCCCGGGTCCACTCTGCAGGTATCATGGCTGCTGCCTACAAGTACAAGCTGATGTCGCCTGAGGAGGATGGAGGTGGAGGTACGGATTTTTGATGTACATGTATCTTGTCTTACAACTAGAGTTACTGTAGTCTTGTCTTACAACTAGAGTTAATGTAGTCTTGTCTTACAACTAGAGTTACTGTAGTCTTGTCTTACAACTAGAGTTACTGTAGTTCTTCTTTCTGTTCTGTCATCTGCCTTAATTCTTCTTTTATTCACTTTGTTTCGTGTTTTGTGTTCCCCCCGCGGGTTAGGGGGAAGAATTTACCCGATGCTCGCTCCCCAGCATGTCGTAAGAGGCGACTAACGGATTCTGTTTCTCCTTTTACCCTTGTTAAGTGTTTCTTGTATAGAATATAGTCAATTTTTGTAAAGATTTTAGTCAAGCAGTATGTAAGAAATGTTAAGTCCTTTGTACTGGAAACTTGTATTCTCCCAGTAAGGTAATATGTATATTGTACTACGTTGCAAGCCCCTGTAGCAAATTTTTGATTAGTGCTTTTGTGAACAAGAAACAATTAACAAGTGGCTCTATCCCATCTCCCCCCTTTCCCCGTCGCGATATAACCTTGAATGGTTGAAAACGACGTTTAACACCAAATAAAGAAAGAAAGAAAGAAAGAAAGTGTTTTGTGTTCCTGAGGAAGACCCCAGGGTTGAAACATCACACATTGTGATTTTTATCGTCTTCGTTAACATACAAGTACAGTATTTTTTGGTCTTTATTTCTCGTTCTCACATGTAGTCAAAATTGTTATGCTTCAGTAAGGGAATTCTGAAGTACTGGTGCAGCCTTATCATTCAAACCTAGTGTGTGTATGTGGGTGTATTTTTAGAACAAGAAAAGATTTAGCTAGGGTGTTGGTAAGTCAGTTGCATGGGTGTTTGATGTGTTACCTTTAGTCTGTTTTAGTTTTTTAGTCACTTGAGAAAAAGTGACTCTATGTAATCGGTCAGTGTTAGTCTGTCCGGCCGGCCGGCCAGCCGTCCGGCCGGCCGTCCGGAGACACCACCTTAACGTTGGACTTTTCTCGGAAACTATCAAAGCGATCGGGCTCATATTTTGTTTAGTCGTGACCTCCAATGACCTCTACACTTTAACGATGGTTTCGTTGACCTTTGACCTTTTTCAAGGTCACAGGTCAGCGTCAAAGGAAAAATTAGACATTTTATATCTTTTCTCGGAAACTATCAAAGCGATCGGGCTCATATTTTGTTTAGTCGTGACCTCCAATGACCTCTACACTTTAACGATGGTTTCGTTGACCTTTGACCTTTTTCAAGGTCACAGGTCAGCGTCAAAGGAAAAATTAGACATTTTATATCTTTGACAAAGTTCATCGGATGTGATTGAAACTTTGTAGGATTATTCTTTACATCAAAGTATTTACATCTGTAGCCTTTTACGAACGTTATCAGAAAAACAAGGGAGATAACTAGCCTTTTCTGTTCGGCAACACACAACTTAACGTTGGGCTTTTCTCGGAAACTATAAAAGTGACCGGGCTCAAATTTTATGTGAACGTGACTCATTGTGTTGTGAATAGCAATTTCTTCCTGTCCATCTGATGCCTCATATAATATTCAGAACTGCGAAAGTGACTCGATCGAGCGTTTGCTCTTCTTGTTTACTGCCTTTTTCCGCTGGCATGCAGATCAGTTAAAGTTCTTCATATGTACCTGTTTTTTGTTGTTGTTGGTTGAGGAACTTAGCCTTTGTGGTTTTAATATTTTGGGAATATCTGAAGACTGAATAAACACTATTATGTACATGTAAAATCAAGCTGTGTGCCAAACATGTACTGTGGCCTAGGTAAAACACATGGCCTTATTTCTAAAAATATCATTGATTTTAACATAAACAGCCTCAGCCTATGCTAAAACACGTATGTCAGTTAGTTTCCTTTGACAAAGTTAATGTACTTGTTTCTCAATGACAGAAAGTAGTGTATCTATCAACTGAACATTGACATTTCTTTCGTTGAGCCATGTTACGTCAGAGTCCGACTAAAACTAATATTTAGGCGGCTAGCTGAGACTGCAAAACAGTTATCATCTTTGTGTTTTCAGTCATAAAAAATAAAAAGAATTCTATTCAAAAATTGATTGGTACATAACTGTTATTTGTGTTTTGGGCCAAAATATAACATTTTTGACAGATCTCGACAGTCAATGTTCACCTCGACTGCTGGCATGGTCTCGGATTATCACTGACTGTCTCTATCTGTGTACATGAAATGTCATTTTTTGGTCAAAAATACAAATAACATATGTGACCCTCCACCACGGAATGAGTCGCATGTCACCTCGCGCGGTTCTGCGCTAGGCTTAATATAAGTCCGGGGGGTGTCTGGTAACAGTGTGAGGGTCACCTTAGTCACAGGCGTATAACTCAAACAGTTTTTGCTCTTTTCTAAAACGGTTTTCACCACTAGATAGAGCATTAAAAACTCTTCAGGAAAATGTAAAAAATATGAAAATCATGCGAAGGTGCCATGCGACTCATTCCGTGGTGGAGGGTCACATATAGTGTATGAAAGAGCACTATTCTGTAGGCATGACTGATATTGCCATTATGTGTAATCGCTGTGTCAGCTTGCAGTGGCTTCTCCGCGGCATTAGGGGGGTGTTATTACGTAGCTGTGATTGTAATCTGCAGAGTCATTATAAACAAACACAGCAGTTATGTCAGTCTTTCCAGCCAACATACTTTGTTGTTTAGTGGGCTACTGAATGGTAATGCTGACAGTCACAAGGAAATCGGATGCACGTTTTAATACCGTAGCCACACAGTTCCGGACAAAGTACAGTACAGTATGGTGTGATTTCATTCGACTGAAGAGGAACTCAACATTTAACGTTGTTTGTTAACAACATTTCCAGTGATGCTCATGTCAGGTTATTGTTCTTTATTGTTGTATTTTTGGTGTTGGTTTTCTTCTACGCACTTTCTTACCTTGTTTTACTGTGGTGTCAGACGGGCGCAGTGGCGTTGTGGTAAGACGTCGGCCTCCAGGCCTAATCGGGAGGTCGTGAGTTCGAATCCTGGTCGCTGCCGCCTGGTGGGTTAAGAGTGGATATTTTTTCGATCTCCCAGGTCAACTTATGTGCAGACCTGCTTAGTGACTTAACTCTTACCAGTTCGGGGGTTTTAGGGCATATTTTACAGTGCTGTTGGTGCCTACTTGCCGAGTGGCTATCTGGGGTCATATTCTAAATGAAATATAGAAAGTTATATATCAAATGAAAGGAAAATAAATAAGCTTTTCATATTTGCAAAGAGAATTGTGCTATCTTTAAAGGTAAAAATTTTATGGGGGTGACAACATGATTTTTGTTGAAATTTGTACGCCCATTTTTTGGAACACGTGACAAACACAAAGAAGAAATTTTTTTTGTGTTCAGTTTATTTTAGATATGCTGCTAACTAGTCTGTTTGGGCATTCATTTTACATAACATAGCAAAGTTTTATAGAGTTTTGCTGATAAACAAAAAAGTTATTGTCACCTGAATACCCCCACCCAAATTTCAAAGTTGGACGTTTCATGCCTAAGGCCCCCCCCAAAAAAAATATTCTGTTTACGGTATCCTGACTGACCCTATTTTTTCGCGCGACCCTAGACTTTTGTTTGGCATTTGGTAAAAAAAATAAATAAATAAAAAAAATTTAAAAAAAATAAAAATTTGAAAAAAAAAATTTGAAAAAAAAAATTGGAAAAAAAAGGGGGCTTTGTTTTTGGGCAAAATAACTTAAAAATATGTTTTGGGGAAATAAAAAAAAATTTAAAAAAAAGTCCCGACCTACCGACCCTATTTTTTGGCCTATGTTACCGTTGACAGACTTTTGTTTTTTTTTGTGCCTAATAATGCATTTCTATAACTAACTTATAACAAAAACCCAGCTTGTTTCAGTCATAAAGTGTGTCTTAAATATGAGTTTATCCACTGTCCGACCCATCCAATGTAAAAAAAAAAAATTAAAAAAAAATTATAATTAGATAATTGGTCAGTGGAAAACTACAGGGGGGGCATCGTAAGCTTGCTTACGATGGGCAAGGGAGCGAACTGGTAAGAGTTAACCCCCTTCATGTGTACACGCAAGCACAAGACCAAGTGCGCACGGAAAAGATCCTGTAATCCATGCCAGAGTTCGGTGGGTTATGGAAACACGAAAATACCCAGCATGCCTACTCACCAAAAGCGGAGTGAGCTGACTATGCTCTCAGAGTATAGTTTGGGGAACCCAAATGGGCAAACGAGCTCACACGTAACCAGACAATTCTGGAACGCTGAAGAAGACTGTGGTGTACGTCATGTATGCTGATTATTGGGTACATACAGGGGGGGCGCACAGCTAGGTATTGTTGATGGTAGAAGGGCAGCGCAATCATTTGTGTAATTTGCAGAAGAACAATGGCACTATACACCTGAAAGAGCAAAACTAAAAAGACCAAAACGTAATGCACTCATGATGTTTTTACAAAGAACTCGATAACACGTACTGCTTCAAAGACAACACTACAGTTCGACCTGATGATAAAATATAACGTTTCTTCTTTTTTCTGTTTTGTTGTTGTCATTTACCGTCTCCTGATAAAAAGTATATATATATATATATATATATAGAATGACGTCAAAAGCGAGAATGCATAGAAATTACGTCATGAGCAAGGGAGATCATCCTTTACTCTGTGTGTGTCTCCACCGCCTACATTCCAACAAGGAATTTTGAAAGCAGGGAGCACACTAGAGGTAATGGAAGAGGTGGGGGGAGGGGGTAAAAATTATATCTAGAAAGAACTCTTCACAGACAGCCTACTGGAGAATCAAACCCTTTCGGAGCCGATTGCAACACTGAACAAGAATAACCCGAGGAGAGTTCTACAACCTCAAAGGATTGAGAAGTCACCGAAGTGCATTCTCATAGAGTGCTGAACCTGAAAAGGTCCGTTTTTGTTTAGCAAAGACTGCTACCGGTTTCGAGCTGAGAAGCTCTCATCAGGCAGTCTCTTGGCATGAAACAGAGAAGAACTCTCAAACTTCTATGCAAAACATATATAAAACATCAGAAATTGTGAAAGAAACAATTGAAAGTCAGCAGAGACTTTCTTCCGAGATTTGTTAAAAAGAGATAGAGAGAGAAATAAGTATCCCTTCACAGACAGCCTATTGGGAGCATCAGACCCTCCTCAAGGGGGACCGAGATTTACAGAGCAAAGTCCCTTTGTGGGGGACGTATCGCAAGGTAATCTAGTCCTGAGGAGGACCATTGTATTTGTACCTAGACCAGACACGTGTTTCGACACTATTGTGTCTCATCAGTGGTCAGGTGGTACTGATGGCGAGAGTTGTCAACCCATGGTATCCAACTAAGAAGCAAACCATTCTCTGAATGGTAGCTAATTCTGTTGGCATGGGAGACTACCCTCATCTGACAAACCCAAGAGGATATCTGTGAAGGGAAACACTTTGATTTAAGGCCAAAGTGTAGAATTGATATTTATTAAGAAAGAATTAGGTTAAAACAAGGGAAATTTGAAAAAGCCTAAAGGGAGGTAACTCTGTACCAGCCTGCAGATCCAAACATGGATACGCGAACAAGTTAGATCTAATTTTGAAAAGGTTAAACAGGAAAAGCGGTCAACTTTTCACTGCTGTTCAACACAGGACTTGGTAAAGAAGAAGTTTTCTGCTTTATTCAATTGGATCGCTTTTAAAGGTGATGCAACTTTCACGGTGACCACATTATAAAACATCAGAAATATATACATATATATATGTGTGACGCACTTCCACAAAAGAATAACAATTAAGTGTCATTTTTGACATTTTGACTTTTTGGTATCCCTTGAAAGAGCTGCTAGATAACCATCTTTCAGATGGTCTTTACTACAAGTGTCTATTGTTTAGCATTGATGAGATATAGCGATTTAAAGTTTGCTAAAAACTCCAGCGGCCGGTGTGAAGGTAACAGGAGTAAAGCAAAAAATCCCTAGCAACAGGTTTTTTAAGTTTGACTTCTAAAGCTGAAAGTGACTGATGATGATTACATGTAAACTTTGTTTCAATATGCATCACAAAAAAATTAAATTAAATTTGATTTTAAATTAAGCTCAAAAAGCGAAGAAAAAACCAATGATTTGGGGGTTAAAGGGACCTTGTTTCGCGTCTGCAGTGAAATAAATCTTCATTTGTACAGTGGACTTCCACTATATGGCGGTCTTTGGGGTCCAAAGATTTGAGATCGCGATTTATCCGATTCGCAAAACATTGGGCGAAGGGGGGGTCCACGGCAAAAAAAAAAAAAAAAAAAGATAAGAATGTATTGGTTTTGACATGTGAACAAGAATTTGATTTTGATGAATATATCTGTCAGAGTTTTTCTTGGCGTAGTATGAGAAAGACAATAACACTACTCTCACCTCTGCTGTTGCAAATCAAACTCATTCTTACACTCTTCAATTGACAACCCCAGTCCAAAGACAAGGGCAAAATATTGTGCAGCATATTTGCCAGTGTAATGTATAGGAGGAGGGATTGCCAGTGTAATGTAAAGGAGGAGGGATTGCCAGTGTAATGTAAAGGAGGAGGGATTGCCAGTGTAATGTAAAGGAGGAGGGATTGCCAGTGTAATGTAAAGGACGAGGGATTGCTAGTCAGAGAGACGGTGGAGCACCTTTCTCTGCAGTCTCACCCACCACCGCTAAGAACACAAAGAACCATAATAGGGAGGGAGGAAGAGGAGGGGGTGGGTGGGCACTTATAAATAAAGTTGAAACAGGACCAACCATTTAAAAGATATTTAAAACATTTATTATTATTATTATTATTATGAAGTCTTATCTCGCGCGCGTATCTCCAGACTCGGACTCAAGGCGCAGGGATCTATTTATGCCGTGTGATATGGAATTTTTTACACAATACATCACGCATTCACATCGACCAGCAGATCGCAGCCATTTCGGCGCATATCCTACTTTTCACGGCCTATTATTCCAAGTCACACGGGTATTTTGGTGGGCATTTTTTTCTCTATGCCTATACAATTTTGCCAGGAAAGACCCTTTTGTCAATCGTGGGATCTTTAACGTGCACACCCCAATGTAGTGTACACGAAGGGACCTCGGTTTTTCGTCTCATCCGAAAGACTAGCACTTGAACCCACCACCTAGGTTAGGAAAGGGGGGAGAAAATTGCTAACGCCCTGACCCAGGGTCGAACTCGCAACCTCTCGCTTCCGAGCGCAAGTGCGTTACCACTCGGCCACCCAGTCCTGAATTTAAGAGTTGGTCCTGTTTTTTTCGGAGTCCAAGAGGTCTTCGCGATTTAGCCGAATTCGCAATATAGTGGACCGCGATTTAGTGGAAGTCCCCTGTATTATATTTGCAAAGCGAATCTGAAATTAATATATTACAGAATAGATAAAACACATTTAGTAGAGTGCAGAAATGCAAAAATCTCAAAATCCAAAATGTTGGCCACGGCTCAGGTTTATTGCTGTTATCTCTGTTTGGCCTCAACGATTTTGTTATCCTTTAGTTGGAGCGCCTGGGTCACAATTATATATGTAACAGCTGTGTGTCTTTGTTATGTCCTTTCACCGCTCTTCTTTTTTTCTGTTTTGTGTCATAGTGTGTGGTAACAGTGTATGTGTGTGTGTGCGCGCGTATGTGTTATTTTTCTCCATTAGAAAAAAATGTCTTCTTTAAAGTGAAGAAAAGTTTGAGGTGGGCAAGAAAAGTAAGGTCGGTCAGGGTTCTGTAACCACATATATATTGGTGTGTGCCCAAGTGGAGGGAATGGTCTTATCCCGTTGTAAAATCTCAGCCAGATCGCTCAAAAGGGAAGGAGGGTACAGCAGAACCCGTCTATAACGGCCACCAAAGGCACCAACCAAAAGTGGTCTTTCAAGACAGGTGGTGACGCAATGGAAAGGTGAATTTATATAGAAGAATGATTAAACTGGTCTGTGATCCCTTGAAGTGGGAGGTGGTTGCTTTTGAGAGGTGGAGGCAAGGGCAGGTTCAAATGTACAGATGAATCTTTCCTATTAAGACCTTCACAAATCTGAGAAATCTGTTCTAAAAAGGGGGGGGGGGGGGGGTGTCTTAAAATGGAGATAATTTGACAGAGGTTATGGACAGAAAAGATGTAAAAGAGATTAAAGTCTTAAAATGGGTGGAGTCTTACAAAACAAATTGAGGGGGGGGTGGGGGGGCTTAAAAGGGGGTTCCACTGTATTTAAATTTGTGTTGTGTTTGTTGCCTGTGACAGATAGCAGCTACGAGCCGCGGAGACGTGACAGTAGTTGCTGGCTGAAAGTGTGTCTGCTGGTTCTGATGGCGGTGGTGGTCTTGCTGCTGTCACTGCTGCTGTGGAAGTGGACTATGGCTACCGGCATTGAGGTGAGTGTATCATCATCATCATCATCATCATCATCATCATGGTCCTGCTGCTGTGGCAGTGGACTATGGCTACCGACACTGAGGTGAGTGTATCATCATCATCATCATCATCATCATCATCATCAATCTTGTTCCTACTGCTATCACTGCTGCTGTGGCAGTGGACTATGGCTACCGGCACAGAGGTGAGAGCATCATCATCATTGTCATCATCATGATCATCGTCATTATCATCATCATCATCATGGTCCTGCTGCTGCTGTGGCAGTGGACTATGGCTATACCGGTACAGAGGTGAGAGCATCATCATCATCATCATCATCATCATCATCATTATCATCACAAAGTGGTATAAACTCTTCTCACAGGAACGGTTTTCAGAAAAATGTTGAACTGTGTTTATGTCACACTGGAAATATCCTGTATTTTACCGGTTTTACCTTTGAAAATATCAGAGATGCATACCTCAACCGGTCAGCTGTACTAAAAAAAAAATCTTTTTTTTTTCCATTGCAATTTTAACATTTTCTCTGTATTAACATAAAGATATTGCTATTTTATTTGTAGGTCTTTGTTTGACTGGTGTCCGGGATGAAATGACCGGCTTTTGTGGGGCATTAATTTATCTTAAAGATACTGCTTTGTGACATTCATAATGTGGTAAAAACCGTTTTGGAAAAGAGCGAACACTTTTCGAGTTATAAGCCTGTGACTAAGGTGACCCTCACACTGTTACCACAGTCCCCCCGGACTTATATTAAGCCTAGCGCAGAACCGAGCGAGGTGACATGCGACTCATTCCGTGGTGGAGGGTCACATATTGTTATTTTTGTTGACAAATTTGTTTGCGGGCATTCATAGCCATATACATTAATGTACCGTCACTGTTTTGTTGCTCTATGCTTTTGCACAGCTTTGCGTCATCATCTTGCGGATGTTGTGTGTGTGTGTGTACAGGTTTGCCTGACGCCCGAATGTGTGGATGTGAGCGCTTACATAATGAGGAAAATGAACCAAACAGCCGATCCATGCGAGGACTTCTACACTTACTCGTGCGGTGGCTGGGAAAGCGCGACTTTTATCCCCCCTGAGAGAGCCAAGTACGACACCTTCGCCGAGGTCCACACTAACAACGTAGCCCTCGTCAAGAGAGTAAGTTTTCTGAGCTATAGATGATTTTTAATGACTGCAATGTCTTGTCAGAGCTTAGTTGCAATAGATGAATTCCGGAAATAACTCTGTCGGGTATTTATGTTTTTTGAAAGAGTCAATACTCTTGCTTATAGTGAGGCAAGCTTTCTACACGTCCATGTGTTTTAGACACACCCCTCGCTAGTTACTGGCCGATAATGTCACGTGAGAAAGTTTGTATGTGTAGGTCCGAGAGTTGGGATTGGGGTGGGAGTGGTGTTGTAATATCTGATGCAAGATTAGGTAAGGTGCAAGTCAAACATATATTACTTGTGTTGTAAGTATGAACCTGAATGTGATAGTAGGTGTTAAGAAGTTAAGAAGACATGCAGTGATTTGTCACATGCCCACACACATACACTGACACACACACACACACACACACACACACACACACACACACACACACACACACATATATACAGTCGCGATATAACCTTCGTGGTTGAAAACGACGTTAAACACCAAATAAAGAAAGAAAGAAAGAACATATACACAGACACACACACACACACACACACACACACACACACACACATACACAAACACACACGCACACACATATACACACACACCCACCAAGAAAGAATGTGTACCATTTTTTCCAAAGAAGCAATTGACAGGAAGCATGTCAGTAAACTTTTTTCTTTCTTTTTTCTCCAGCTGATGGATGACACGAGCACAGTGTACAAGGGACACAACTCCTCATCAGTGGCCAAACTCAAGGTGTATTATCAGACCTGTATGGATGTGGACAAGATTGAGTCAGACGGCACAGCGCCCATGCTGAAGGTAATTTCCACAACTTAAAGGTACTGAACTTGTCAAATCCAGGTGCACGGAGCCCCTGGGGCTTTTAGTCATACCTCAGGCAGCTATCCGTTAGAAGAACTACCAAGTTTCATTGACTTGCACCCAAAGAGTCAAGAACTGCGATTTTTTTACGAATTAATTTCGTACTCGGACCCGACTGGTCTTGGCCTATTTTTGGATCTAAATTTAGATCAGGTAGATCACCACATCATGCACAAAAAGACACGTCACTAAGCAAACTATGTCAGACGTCATCATGAGTTTGTTTAAAACAAAATGGAGGCCGGAATCACTCAGTTGAATCGAACTCCGACCAAACACCACGTAATAACTAGGTTAATTTATGCACTCGCGTGAACAAGAAATTGACGAGCTTCACAGATGTCGTCGTTGGGTAGTTTTGGGTTTGTTTTACTACCATAGGAGGATTTTTGAACTGTAAATGCACTCAGCTGCAACAAAAACGCAAAACGAAGGCTGTGAGCTGCACTGTGCCTTTAAGTCTTGGTTTAAGGCAGAACACCTTTAGCAATAATTTTGACTTCCTTTAAGGGGCGGTCTCGATTAGCATTAGCTGCTGAATAGATGATTAGCAATAAGAACTCACCTGGTGGCGGAATCGGGGTTGGGGGGTCAACTATCTTGGAAACATTTCTCTCTTATCAAGGATTTATTTGACAAACCTTTTTGAAACGATTACTTGTCCACTGACTACCTTCAGAAATTATTCTGGGCAAGCTGTAGAGCCTGATTCCCTGCCATGTTGGTTGTTCTCTGTATGCAGTGGATCAAAAAGCTAGGCTCATGGTCCATCACACTGGACAGTGACAGGAACAAGACGGAAGGGTGGGACCTCACCTCGGCCCTGGTCAACTTTCAGCAACACGGACAGGCGCCACTGTTCGTGTTTAGTCTGGCCATTGACTCCAAAAACAGGTCACGGCATCTTCTCAGTGTGAGTTTTATTTATTTTATTCTATTTATTTACGAGGATTTATATCGCGCACGTATCTCATCTCACCACACAAGGCGACTCAAGGCGCATGTTATCTATTAGTTGTTGTTGTTGGTGTTGGTGGTGGTGGTGGTTTTGTGTGTGCTGAAGGATAGAGGGGGGGGGGGAATGGGGAGCAAGGGCGGGGTGCAAGAATGGAATATGCTGGACTGGGAGATGGTGGTCTGGGCCAGAAAGGATGGAGTAACAAATTCTGTGCGTGTGTGCGCTTGTCTCTGTCTATGTCTGTGTTGTGACTGTGTGTGTGTGCGCTTGTCTCTGTCTATGTCTGTGTTGTGACTGTGTGTGTGTGCGCATGTCTCTGTCTATGTCTGTGTTGTGACTGTGTGTGTGTGGGCTTGTCTCTGTCTATGTCTGTGTTGTGACTGTGTGTGTGTGCGCATGTCTCTGTCTATGTCTGTGTTGTGACTGTGTGTGTGTGCGCATGTCTCTGTCTATGTCTGTGTCTGTGTTGTGACTGTGTGTGTGTGGGCTTGTCTCTGTCTATGTCTGTGTTGTGACTGTGTGTGTGTGCGCTTGTCTCTGTCTATGTCTGTGTTGTGACTGTGCGTGTGTGTGGGCTTGTCTCTGTCTATGTCTGTGTTGTGACTGTGTGTGTGTGGGCTTGTCTCTGTCTATGTCTGTGTTGTGACTGTGTGTGTGTGCGCGCTTGTCTCTGTCTATGTCTGTGTTGTGACTGTGTGTGTGTGCGCTTGTCTCTGTCTATGTCTGTGTTGTGACTGTGTGTGTGTGTGCGCTTGTCTCTGTCTATGTCTGTGTTGTGACTGTGTGTGTGTGCGCTTGTCTCTGTCTATGTCTGTGTTGTGACTGTGTGTGTGTGTGGGCTTGTCTCTGTCTATGTCTGTGTTGTGACTGTGTGTGTGGGCTTGTCTCTGTCTATGTCTGTGTTGTGACTGTGTGTGTGTGGGCTTGTCTCTGTCTATGTCTGTGTTATGACTGTGTGTGTGTGGGCTTGTCTCTGTCTATGTCTGTGTTGTGACTGTGTGTGTGTGGGCTTGTCTCTGTCTATGTCTGTGTTGTGACTGTGTGTGTGTGGGCTTGTCTCTGTCTATGTCTGTGTTGTGACTGTGTGTGTGTGGGCTTGTCTCTGTCTATGTCTGTGTTGTGACTGTGTGTGTGTGCGCTTGTCTCTGTCTATGTCTGTGCATGGGTGTTACTGGGAAAAATCAAAAAACCTGAAAGGCAGGGGTCCAAAATGCTCAAGTTTGAAAGAAAGTTTCTGGACACCGACGAAACCAAATCATAATAAGCAAGATGGCGGCAAATCCAAGGGAGCGAACCGAGAAAGCACGCGAACCGGTGTCAAAAGTCGGATCGGAACCGCTGCTCGTTATTTCAACTTAGCGAAACGAAGCTTTTATTTTTTTTTTTTTTTAAACCCGGAAAACCGGAATTTCCGGCTTCAGATTTTTTCAAAAACAGGAAATCCGGCAAAAGCCGGAAGAGTAACACCCATGTCTGTGTTGTGACTGTGTGTGTGTGCGCTTGTCTCTGTCTATGTCTGTGTTGTGACTGTGTGTGTGTGTGCGCTTGTCTCTGTCTATGTCTGTGTTGTGACTGTGTGTGTGTGCGCGCTTGTCTCTGTCTATGTCTGTGTTGTGACTGTGTGTGTGTGGGCTTGTCTCTGTCTATGTCTGTGTTGTGACTGTGTGTGTGCGCTTGTCTCTGTCTATGTCTGTGTTGTGACTGTGTGTGTGTGGGCTTGTCTCTGTCTATGTCTGTGTTGTGACTGTGTGTGTGTGGGCATGTCTCTGTCTATGTCTGTGTTGTGACTGTGTGTGTGTGGGCATGATGTGTGTTTATGTGTCTCTTCATGCATGTACCTATCCCCTTGTTCGTGTCAGTGTGTATGTGTCTGGGTTGTATGTGTTTTTTGTGTGTTTGTTGTTTGTTGTTGTTTTGTTTGTTACTCTCACTACCTATTTATGCTAGATGACATTGTCATTGTGCAATTAACACATCTGTAGAAACAAGTTGGTTGTAGATTTGTCCAGGTACAGTCTTTTACGACCATCTAGAGAGGTGAATGATTGACATAAATACACCTCTTTGGGGTGGTCGTTATGGACAGGTGGACGCTATATAGAGAGGTGAATGATTGACATAAATACACCTCTGTGGGCTGGTCGTTTTGGGCAGGTGGTGTTATTGAGAGATATTGGCCAGGACAAATTTTACTGTATGAGACACCTGTTGTGATGAAACTGTAGTTTGACAAGATAGCAATAAAATTGTTGAACATGTTCATTGTTATCTTGTTCTAGTTCTTCTCACCTGCAGTCTCGTGTTCCATATATTTGTGACCCTCCACCACGGAATGAGTCGCATGTCACCTTTGCATGATTTTCATATTTTTACATTTTCCTAAAGAGTTTTTTATGCTCTATCCAGTGGTGAAAACCGTTTTGGAAAAGAGCGAAAACTGTTTGAGTTATAAGCCTGTGACTAAGGTGACCCTCACGCTGTTACCATACACTCTCCGGACTTATATCAAGCCCAGCGCAGAACCGCGCGAGGTGACATGTGACTCATTTCGTGGTGGAGGGTCACATTTGTAGTTTTACATTAAAATCTGCAATGTTTGTTTTCAATTCAGTTTTCTCAAGGAGGCCTCACTCTGAACAGCCAAGAAGAGTACCTGCAGGACGCTGACAAGTTCAAGGTCGCTTTCATGGACTTTGCCGTCAGGGTGGGCCGTCTGCTTGGGGGAGACAACTCCACACAGCAAAAGATGGAGGCTATTTATGACTTTGAGAAGAAACTGGCAGAGGTAGATTATACGTTATTTGTATTTTTGACCAAAATAGGAGATTTGACACAGTTCGAGACAGTCAGTGTTCCTCCAAGACCGTGGGAGGTGAACAATGATCGACTGAGGATGAAAGTCGCTTGTTCATTTCAATGCTTGTTATTCTCTCAGGTGCCAGGAGAAAAGGTTCCGTACAACTCTCGCTTACTCTATTACACATGTCGTATGCATTAAGAGCGATTACTTCCCTTTGGTTATTTGATATCTTAACATCGCTCTGCCTCATTCTGTTTGAAATTCTGTCAAGTTCTGTGTAAAATCTCCTATTTTGGTCAAAAATGAAAATAACATTTATGTATTGATTGATTTAAGTTAGAATTCCTTTTATTTTTTTACGATTGAAAAAGATGGGTTCCACTGTTTTGACATTGTAATGAACAGAAAATCAGAAAAAGTCTGAAAACAGGCGTTCTTAACCACTTGCCTGCCTTAGGACGGGTATACCCGTCCTGCGCTTGTGCAGCCGCAGCGCCTTAGGACGGGTTTACCCGTCTTGACGGTTCCGGGATTTTCCAGAAGTGCGATGTCACTGCTGACACAAAAATAGCAGCCAATGGCTTGGTAGGATACCTCATTCTCATGAATAAACATAAATGGTGACGCGGTTTTGCGTCTGAAGGCTATTTTCGGCCTTGGCGACAGGATAGGGGAGAGAAATCTCGACTCGTCAAAATGGCGAACGGTGAAAGTCGACCGGGCCACGGTAGGGAAAAACAAAGCCGGACTGACGCTACAGGCGGTGCAAATGACCATGGATACTGACAGGGGAAGGGGGAGATCTTCTTTCGGACGATTCGTTGCAAACAGGTAGATGATAGTGATTATAATCCTTTCTTGGAGCGAGCAAAACAGCCACCTGTGTTTGATCCACAGGCACCGGAAGATGCGCCGGACTGATTTTTCAAAAGTTCATATTTAAACATCATTATAAGCCAAACTAATTATTATTTCCATGATTAGACACTAAAAACAGATTCTTGGTTCAATTTCCCTTAAAAATAACATAGGTTTTACTTACCTACCTACTGCCAGTTTGGAACTAGAATTTTTTGTGAATTATTATACCCCGAACTCCAATATTCCCTGGCAGTCAGGAATGCACATACGCAAGTTTTGATTGGCAGCGTAAGGGTTAAAGAGCGGTTCCATTTTTATTGACATTGAAAGTTTACAGAGGTTACGAACAGAAAACATTCTAAAATGCGGGGGTTTGGGGGTTCGACTGTACAGACATTGGTGGTTTGTTGTGGCAGATCTTCATGAACAAGGAGGAGCTGATTGACCCCATGAGTCACTACAACCTGATGACCGTGGCTGACCTTCAGAGGGATATAGGAGACCAGGTAGGCACGTGGTAACGGTCAAAATAGAAGGTTTTGGTCTGTAGGTTCGGCAAGACATTGATTTGCCAGTGTGAACTTGCTGTGCAAACATGTACAAACATTCATATTTTAACCCTATGCCTCCCGTGACATGGGAAGTAACTCCATCAATTAACACTTTTAAAAAATTGTAGTAAGGCCCCCCCCAAAAAAAATAGTCTGTTTACGGTAACCCGACCGACCCTATTTTTTTCGCGCGACCCTAGACTTTTTTTGGCATTTGGGGGGGAAAAAAAAAAAGGTTTTTTTTTGCAAAATAACGTAAAAATATGGTTTTTGGGGAGAAAAAAAAAATTAAATCCCGACCTACCGACCCTATTTTTTGGGCCTATGTTACCGTAAACAGACCTATTTTTTTTTGTTGCCTAATTAAAGTATCCAATTCAGGTTTTCTGACATTGTGAATGCTCAAACCTGGCAGGAAGCCAGAGAAATGGAAACAAATATGTGCAGACCTGGGAACCCATGCAGTTTCACTGTATTGTGTACGCATGATTGACTAAATTACGAGCAGTACGATCAATGGTTAAAAAAATATGACAAGATAAATTCCTAGACTACTTCTGTTGACAAGCGTATTCCGAAGCTGATCCAGTATTTTGACACATGATTACAGTTTTTGTCGGTAAACATTTAAAAAAAGAATTTGTTTTCAACGTATTGGAAACTTATTTAACGGTGTGAGGGACCCCGCGTGTACAACATGTTTGATTCATGGATGTTCAAATGCTGTGTGGAGTACGCTCATTACACCCCCGGTATAGCGGTGTGTATAGGATTCGGTCGATGTGTTTGTTTGTTTGTGTGTTTGTGTTCACATATAGATCTCAAGAATGAACGGACCGATCGTCACCAAACTTGGTGAACAGGTTCTATACATTCCTGAGACGGTCCTTACAAAAATTGGGACCAGTCAAACACACGGTTAGGGAGTTATTGGTGGATTAAGATTCTACAAGGACTTATAGAGGGACATATTAATGGTCAAAGGGAAATAACCTTCTCAGTTGGTGGCAGTGAGAATGGTAAGGACGGGGGTGTTTTTCCTACCTCGGAGGAATTTCTTGGTTTTTTTCTGAAAATACACCAAGTTTGCTTGAGAATACTCCAGGTGCAAAACAGGGGTTCCCAGGTCTGGATGCGTCATAGGTAGCACTGTGTTCAGCAGGCGTTAGAGATCTCTGTGTGGATTCTCGAGCAGGAGACGTTGGTTGCTCCAGGGGGCAAAGAGTTCCAAGGTTAAACTGCAGGCAGTGCAAAAATACCTGGATCTCACATGAAACACCCGTGACCTACTTTTGATTTACTTGCCTGCTATAAACAACAAATTCTAAACAACAAGATGACTGTGGATGAGATGAAGAAAATTGAAAAACAAAATAATTCTGTACCCACCAATACAAGGACAGCACACACAGCAGTACATTGGGGTGTGCACGTTAAAGATCCCACGATTGACAAAAGGGTCTTTCCTGGCAAAATTGTATAGGCATAGATAAAAATGTCTACCAAAATACCCGTGTGACTTGGAATAATAGGCTGTGAAAAGTAGGATATGCGCCGAAATGGCTGCGATCTGCTGGCCGATGTGAATGCGTGATGTATTGTGTAAAAAAAATTCCATCTCACACGGCATAAATAAATCCCTGCGCCTTGAATATGTGCGCGATATAAAATTGCATAAAAATTTTTTAAAAATCCCTGCGCTTAGAACTGTAGCCACGGAATACGCGCGATATAAGCCTCATATTGATTGATTGATTGAAATGTTCACCTATGGAGGCTTCTTCAGAACTTCTTACCTGCCTTGTTCAGGTCGACTTGAAGCGCATGATGTCCAGTGTGCTGCAGAAAGATATCTCCGCCGACCAGACCATCATTGTCTCCACTGTCAAGTATTTCCGTAAGCTGGGGCCTCTGCTTGCGAACACCAGTCAGCAGTAAGTTTGTTGTTGTGGTGGTTTTCTTTTTCTACTGATCAGTAGTATTTTCTTTCCCTTTTTTGCATTTTCATGGGTGGGAGTCCCAAACGTTGCTAGGATTGAACATTTTTCCGGGGGTCTAGGGGCCTTGGTCCCGACAGGGTGCAGGGGCAGTGACCACCAACCCCCCCACCCCCCAGTCGAAAATGAATTCTAGCATTTCAAGGAGGGTTTAGGTGACCTCTCCTGGCTCTAAATCTAAAAACAAACAAGTGTTTTGGAGAAATCTTTTAAACTTGAAGGTATTTGCAGTCCCCCATCTGAAAACGTATTATAGCATTTCAGGAGGGGCTATTTCAGCTTTATGGCTCAGTGTGTTGTTTTCAGAGTGCTACAGGACTACCTGATGTGGCACATGACCCAGCGGCTACCCGGCTAAAGTACTTTATGGCTCAGTGTGTTATTTTCAGAGTGCTACAGGACTACCTGATGTGGCACATGACCCAGCGGCTACCCGGCTACAGTGCTTTATAGCTCAGTGTGTTATTTTCAGAGTGCTACAGGACTTCCTGATGTGGCACATGACCCAGCGGCTACCCGGCTAAAGTGCTTTATGGCTCAGTGTGTTATTTTCAGAGTGCTACAGGACTACCTGATGTGGTACATGACCCAGTGGCTACCCGGCTACAGTGCTTTATGGCTCAGTGTGTTCTTTTTAGAGTGCTACAGGACTACCTGATGTGGTACATGACCCAGTGGCTACCCGGCTACAGTGCTTTATGGCTCAGTGTGTTATTTTCAGAGTGCTACAGGACTTCCTGATGTGGCACATGACCCAGCGGCTACCAGGCTACAGTGCTTCATGGCTCAGTGTGTTGTTTTCAGAGTGCTACAGGACTACCTGATGTGGCACGTGATACAGCGGCTACCCGGCTACATGCCGCAGCGGTTTGTGGACGCGGCGATGGGGCTGAACAAGGTGGAGCTGGGTGTGTCCACCACCTCTCCTCGCTGGCAGCGGTGTGTCAGCAAAGCGGAGGCCGCGTTCGGCTTTGCCAGCTCTGCCCTCTACGTCGACAAGACTTTTCCGCCTGAGAGCAAGGCCCAGGTAAAACTCATCACAAGCTGTTGAATACAGTGCAACCCCTCCCCTTTAAGACGTGCAAACATCTGAGAAATTCAGGTCTTTAAAAGGAGAGAGTCTTAAATCGGGGTAAATTTAAAGTTATGAGAAGAAAATCTAAAAAAAAAAAAGCAAGGTCTCAAAGGGGGGTGGGTGGGGGGAAGAGGATGTCTTAAATTGGGGTGTCTTAAAAGGGGGGTTCCACTGTATCTAATATCAAGTCAGCCTAGCCATCCCCACAAGACTTGGGTTGGCTTTTTCCGAAAATGTGCTGATATTCTACTGGTTTAACAAAAACAATCATAATCCAAGACTTTATTATTGTCCATTAAAACGAAGACATTGAGAAGGACGGTTATTTCTTCGAGGTATCTGGCTTCCCTGTCAACAATGATGAAACACACTGTATGAATTATTAGGACATTCAGCAAGACAAAAACACAGTCATTTCTTTTATTAACAAACACACCTTTTGGCACTAATTCTATCTCAGTGTGCTATCATCTGTATAACAAATAAATTATATCGAAGCCTGAAAATACCAGAAATGAAGTGATCACCTGGTCGGTGCTACCAGCCTGCGCTTCTTTTCACAGCAAGTCAATAAATAAAATTTGGCTTCCTAAAATCCTTCTTGCCCTTCCAAACGCCCTGACTTTTTTTCTTGCTATATGTGACCCTCCACCACAGAATAAGTTGGATGTCACCTTGCATTGTTCTTGACTAGCCCCAGTACCGGTATACGTCCTGGGGGTGTCACTCCGATATCAATTTTGAGATTTCGCTACAAAGTTATTCTTCAGTCTCTTTTTCTACCTACATCTATCACCTGATAAGCTGAAAATGCCTTAAAAGTTGTATAAAAGGTCAGGGTAAGGTCAACATTGTTTGGGGCTGTTTTTTCTCCGAACCGACGTTTTGAGGGTTACCTCATTCACAGGCTAATAACTCAAAAAGTGTTTGCTCTTTTGTAAAACGCTTTTCACCACTGGGTAGAGCATAAACAAATCCTTTACAAAAAGTAACAAGAAGGGCAAAGCCCATACGACTCACATGCTTGACCTTCTGCTTTACACATTTTTCCTACCAAAATACATGTGACCTTGACCCAAGGTCAAGGTCATCCAAGGTCATGCAACACAAAGCTGTTAATTCAAGACATAGGAAGTACAATGGTGCTTATTGGCTCTTTCTACCATGAGATATGGTCACTTTTAGTGGTTCACTACCTTATTTTGGTAACATTTCATAAGGGTCAAAGTGACCTTGACCTTGATCATATGTGACCAAATGTGTCTCATGATGAAAGCATAACATGTGCCCCACATAATTTTGTAAGTTTGAAACAGTTATCTTCCATAGTTCAGGGTCAAGGTCACTTCAAAATATGTATACAATCCAACTTTGAAGAGCTCCTGTGACCTTGACCTTGAAGCAAGGTAAACCAAACTGGTATCAAAAGATGGGGCTTACTTTGCCCTATATATCATATATAGGTGAGGTATTCAATCTCAAAAACTTAAGAGAAAATGGGAAAAATGTGAAAAATAGCTGTTTTTTAGACAACATTTATGGCCCCTGCGACCTTGACCTTGAAGCAAGGTCAAGATGCTATGTATGTTTTTTGGGGCCTTGTCATCATACACCATCTTGCCAAATTTGGTACTGATAGACTGAATAGTGTCCAAGAAATATTCAACGTTAAAGTTTTCCGGCCGGACGGACGGACGGACGGACGACTCGGGTGAGTACATAGACTCACTTTTGCTTCGCATGTGAGTCAAAAAATACAAAAATCATGCATTGGTGACAAGCGACTCATTCCGTGGTGAAGGGTCACATATTTTCTATTTTCCATAGTTTAATCACTCTAATTGATTGCAGGCCCTGAAGATCCTGACAGCAGTGCAGTCGGCCTTCATCGCCAACCTGGACAACCTCAAGTGGATGGACCGGTCCACGCGTGACAAGGCCAAGGTCAAGGCCACTGCCATGGGCAAGGTCCTGGGCTACCCAGAGTGGCTGCTCGACCCCCAAAAGCTGGATGATTACTACCAGGAGGTGTGGGCATGTTTGGCTAGAGTTTTAACTTTTGAAACTGGATGAATTATGTTGGCGTCTGCGTGTCTGTTTTCCGGATTATTCTCATTGTCGGCTGCTTCTGTGGCTATTGTATGAAGCAACTGAAGGTATGCAAGCAAATACACACACACACACGAACACACACACACACATCATACATGCACAAACACACACATATGATTCCCATCAGGGTTTATTTTCATGTCAAGTTGCATGCCTTGCCCCGCTGACTAAATTTGCTCATGTTTACAGACCTGCTCAGAATGGAAAGATGTGTTATTAACTATTTATTGTTGCATTTTTCAGGCTCAAGTGAAGAAAGGGGAATTCCTGAACAACTTCTTTTCTGTAGCCAAGTATGAAAAGGACAGATTGTGGAAGAAATGGGTCAAAACGCCAGTTGGAAATGAGTGAGTATTGCCAGAATCCTTGGTTAGCTGTTAGTTCTTCTGCGTTCTTGGGCTGCCACTACGACATACACTCGTCTTCGTATTTATCCCGACATTTAGGCAGTCATACTGCTATTATGGGGGATGCATGTTGGGAGTTTTTGTGTTTCGAATAACCCACTAAACTCAGATAGGATTACAGGATCTTTTTTGTGTGTATTTGTCTTTTGCTTGCGTACACACAGGAAGGGGAATAATTGAGGCATTAGCAGGTCTGAACATAAATTGATCTGGGAAATCGGAAAAATCTCCACCCTTAACCCACCAGGCGCGAGCGGGATTTGAACCCCGATAGTTTCCACACAGGAGGCTGACGTCCTAAGCACTAGGGAACCACGGGTAAATTGACACAGGGGGTGGGCTCTTTAAATTGGGGACTCTTAAAAGGGGGTTCCACTGTACAACATACTGCTGTGTGTCTACAGGTGGAGCATGTTGCCGGATGAAGTGAACGCTTTCTTCAGTTCCACGTACAACCACATCGTCATCCTGGCTGGTCTGCTGCAGAGACCCTACTTTGATCTCAACTTCCCACGGTAAGAATGCAGCAGTCAGGCATGAGAATCTTCACCCTTTTAATGAAATTTTGAACTGTTAGTGAATTAGATGTTTTTTGAATTTTAATCCACATGACACTGCGAGACAATTTTCCTTGTTGTTCTCGTATAAGGACATTAAATTACATATTACTTCCCCAAATCTCATAAATAGCAATTTACTTCCGTTAAGTGCTTAAACGTTGAACACGCTTCCCTGGTAACACAAGGGAAGCCACTCCCCTAAAGAAAAATCACATAAACAGTCACTAGACCACGTGATACCTCAGGGTAGGCTCCCCTTATCGCCACGTGACACGCGGCCGCCATCTTCAATTCACTTCTCTTCCAACGCCTGAGCTGCTCAGACGTGTTGGTTCACGCTCCGGCCTTTTGTGGCCGTTTCAGCTTTTTTGAAGCTGAGTTTTTCCCTGGTTTTCTCTACGTTCGGGTGAGACCTTTCTATTCGTATTGTGGCTAGCGTTTTCTGTTGTAGAAATTGTTTGTTACAACTTTTTCGGTCAACATGTCTGACAAAGAACATAAGAAACGTGCGTCTGCATCAGCGAGTTCAGATTCTTCTTCAAAGCGGTCAGCTAAGAAAACGAAAGCCAATCCTACTGTTCATGTCACGGACCCTATCAATGATACTTCATTTAGTGTTGTTATTGATCCTCCTGCTGAGTCTCTTGTTGATTCTGCCGCTCCTGTACTTAGCATTGAACCGGCAGACAAAGCTCCGTTAGACAAGGAGCAAATGATGGATATTTTTTCATTCCTTTGCTGGTCAGCTTAAAGACATTTTTGCTGAGGAAAGGAGAGCGGCTAGTCGTGTTACGTCCATTCTTCCTTCTAGAGTTGGTGGTGTGCAATCTTTGGCTAAATTGCGTACACCTTCAGCTACCGTTACGTCGGCCGACGTCTCGGTTGAGTCTCCAGCTTCCGGTCGGTACGAGTGGCCATGCTCGTATCCGGAACTGGCTTCAGGTGTCCCTCACCTTCAAGGTATGTCTGGTCAGGCACAGGAAGTCAGCTGTCGTTCCGCGACAGTGGGTGACAATCGTGTCTTACAAGAGCGTCCAATAGCGGGTACACCTTCCTTTCTTGCGGACGTTTCTTGTGCCACCCCACTGGGGGTGCGTCGCGAGCGTATTCTACATAACGCTTCGTCGATAGCACAGGCATCTTCCGGTCCGCGTGCGGAACCGGAAGAGGACATTGGCCAGATGTCTCGAGAGGCGGTCACTTCCGGTGATCGACCTCGCTCGGTTCCGGTTACCGCTGCCAGTAATACTGAGTGTACTGAACGCGGTTTCTTACCGGAAGGAAGCGCTTTTGCGCAAGACTCTTCGTCTGTTTACGGAAGTACTAATTCCGAACAGGATGAGGAAGTTTTCCGGTTACCGGCAAGGTTTATCCAGGCTCTTGCTCTTGCAGCAGAGGTGACCTCACGGTATTTTCCGGAGGGAGTGGTCGCAGCTGTAGACGATTCTGCTCCTCCTAAATCAGCGGTTGACGATTTTTTACCATCGCAACCTGTCGCCTCGGGGTTTCGTTTCTCAGAATCTCCCTTGGTGGCTTATGAAATGGCGAAAGTTTTGGCTACTCACCCTCCGCTGGGTAGTAACATTCCTCTTCGCCCAGTGCCACTTCTGGTGGCGCATGGACCGGTTCCTCCTTCAGTGGATTCATGGCTGGCCACAGAGCAGCAGGCTTCTGTGTTTCGCCATGCCACACACAGGAAGTTAGTGTTGAAACAGTCCAATCGCGGGTTGATTCAAACTTTTGCCCTACCTCGGGCTCCACTTCCGGTGACTCCAGCTGTTGACTTCCTGCGTTTTGAGCATTTCAAGAAGGATAAAGCGTTTCCTTACACTGAATCTTCTCTTCTGGGGTTAGAGGAAACAGGCAGATCTGCACTGGAACTTGCATCCCTCTCGGATACGCTGCTGCGTTCTTTGACGCGGGCGCTTACTTCTTCCCTAGAACCATTTGAGTTCAGGCAAGATGCAAGCGAACAGGATGTGGCGGCTCTTTTGTCGGCATTGGCTAAAGTTTCGGCGCAACAAATGGCGTCATCAGCACGGCTCTACGCTCATGCAGTTTTTACTCGAAGGGATAACTTCCTCTCCGAGTCCAGACTGCAGGATCGGCGAACTATTGACTCTTTGCGCACATCTCCCTTCACGGAGGAGGCGCTCTTTGGTCCTTTGGCTCTTGATGCTCTTCACAAAGAGACCCAAGAGGCAAAGGATTTGGAGTTTGCCAGATACACTCAACGCTCCGCTAGTCATACCATACAATCCGACTCTGCTACCTACATGGCCCCTGCGGTTAAAGGTAGCTTTAAGCAAAACTCTGGTTCCTCTCGAGGTCGTGGAAGGGGTGCTTCTTCTGGCAATAAGAAGCCTTCCTTTGGCAAGTCTCGGGGGTCTGGGCGAAATCCCAACCCCCAGTGATTCCCCCCTGATCTGATTATCCCTGCAGCCGCCATCCCCGTGATGGTGGGCGGTCCGTCTCGGGCGATCGTATTTTGGATGCAGAACGTAACCAACAATTGGATCGTAGGGATAGTCAGATCGGGGTTCCGGCTTCTCTGGAAAGAGGAAAAGGCTCCTCTTACCAGAGTTCTCCCTCACTTTTCTTTTCCGGCCAACAAGGAATCAGTCATGGTCATAGATGCCGAGATTCTGGCCCTTTTACGGAAGCAAGCGGTGGAGGTAGTATTAGATCATTCCTCCCCCGGATTTTTCAACCGGATTTTCGTGGTACCCAAGGCCTCAGGGGGGTGGCGCCCAGTTCTGGAACTTTCCTCTCTGAACGCCTAAGGGACATACGCTTTACCATGAAAACACCAGCTACGGTCAGGGACACCTTTCGCCCGGGCGATTGGGTCACCTCCATCGACCTCTTAGACGCGTATTTCATCTTCTCATCCATCCTTGCGACAGGAAGTGGTTGAGGTTTCGGTGGAGAAACAAGGCATACTAGTTTCGGGCCCTGCCCTTCGGCCTATCCTTAGCACCATGGATCTTCACAATGGGTGTTCGATAGATTTGTGCTCTTATTCGGCAGAAGGGGGTACGTCTTTGGGCGTACCTCAACGATTGGCTGATTCTGCATCAGGCTCGAGATCTTTGCCTTTCTCACACTCATGTCGTCCTGCGCCTCGCATTGGATATGGGTTTTGCAGTCAATCAGACCAAGTCGGATCTCACTCCCGCTCAGGAGTTTTCTTACCTGGGCATGAGATTCAACACAGTACCCTGGACCGTTCGGCCCTCTCTCAGGAGAGTGGACAAACTCCAAGACTTAATCAGAAATGGACAAGCCAACACTGGATCCGGACCTACTACGTCTGTCTCGGGGCTCTCCCGTCCCTCTCAATCTCGTAAAGGGAGAGCTTCTACAACCAAGAACAGGCATTCCTCACGGAAATCCGCAGTCTCTGCTTCTTCACGGGTGGATGTTGTGAGAAATTCTCTTCTGCACGCAGGTGCTTCAGACATCACTGTTTCGTTGATTCAGAAAGCTCACAGAGCTTCCACAAATTCGGTTTATTCCTCTCACTAGAAAGCTTGGAATACTTGGTGTCAGTTAAACAACGTCAACCCAGTAGCGCCTAGGTCCATGCAAGTCGCTAATCATTTGGCTTGGTTGTCTTCACAAGGTTGTTCTGCATCCTCCCTTAAGGTTAGAAGATCAGTTATATCTTCAACATTACGACAGTTAGGGCATGTTATCAATCTTGGCGGTCCAATAGCTTCAGTGCTGAAAGGCGCCTCGATTGCAGATATTAAAACAAACAACCAGTACCGGCTTGGGATCTCTTTCTTGTTCTTGAATTTTTGAGATCGTCAGACTTTGAGCCTTTGCATGCTGCGAGCTTACCAAATCTAACCCGCAAGACATTAATGTTACTGTTGTTAGCTTCAGCCAGACGCGGTAGCGAGGTACATTCTTTATCTGGCCTGCAGAAAGACATTTCGTTTCAAGCAGACGGTTTCGTCTCGCTTAATTTTCGACCAGATTTTCTAAATCAGAGACCAGATCAGCAATCACCAGTGATCACAGTTCATCCACTGTCTAATATATTAGCTCCAAACGATCCAGATCTTATGAACTGTCCGGTTCGTGCGCTAACGACTTACTTATCTCGTACAAGCCCCATTCGGGCTAGTAGTCAGAAGCTGTTATTCATCTCCACGAACACAGCTAGACACAAAGACATTGCCAAAGTCACTTTAGCAAAATGGGCTTCCACTCTCATTAGACAAGCCTATGTGTGGTGGCAGCAATGATGGTGGGCGTTCTTCTCAGTTCATCCTTCCTCTCTCCTCGGCGAGGACTCATGAGACCCGTGCTTGGGCCTCATCTCTCGCTGTCTTCAAATCCAGGCGTCTATCTGAGGTCTTGGGCGCCGCTTACTGGAGATCAGAAGACGTCTTCCTGAATTACTATTTGAGGGACGTCTCTGGCACTCGTCCTTATGGATGCAACGTCCTACCTGCGGTCGTGGTTGCCGGGCAGGCTCTACCCAGAACTTAGGGTGAGTTGTCTGTCTGCTTATATTCATGTTTTATGATCCCACCTCCTTAAGTAGCAATCTGCTATTTATGAGATTTGGGGAAGTAATATGTAATTTAATCAAAAATTTTAGTGTAAATTTTCATTTGATTAATATACTTACCCAAATCTCATATCAAATGCCCTCCCACCTACCCCGCTTTCAGACTTGCTCAGTCTTGTCAAGAAGTGAATTGAAGATGGCGGCCGCGTGTCACGTGGCGATAAGGGGAGCCTACCCTGAGGTATCACGTGGTCTAGTGACTGTTTATGTGATTTTTCTTTAGGGGAGTGGCTTCCCTTGTGTTACCAGGGAAGCGTGTTCAACGTTTAAGCACTTAACGGAAGTAAATTGCTATTTATGAGATTTGGGTAAGTATATTAATCAAATGAAAATTTACACTAAAATTTTTGATTAAAATCTTCGAGTCTTGAGTCTTGGAGGAATTTCTTCTTTTGAACAGCTCTAGGTCTTCATGTTAGATTTGCTTTGAAGCTGTAAGCAAGACTCCTCGTGAAAATCAATTTCCCTTCATCTCTTACACCGAGGATAAGAAATTAAAGTGATACAATATGCAAAGTTTGGTCTTATTTTGGATTTGGCAACATTTGTTTTCTCCTTGTTGTCAGTTTGTTTTCTCTGATATCTGAATGCTGGGGTTTTTTTTCACAAAATATTCTGTGGCTAGACTAGAGTGTGTTGTTCCCTCCTTTGGATCTTATTTCTGATCTAGGGTCACAGTTAAGAGGAAGCATTCAACGCTGAATCAAAAAAATGGCTGGATGAAAATGTTGCTGAATTTAAACATTTTGGAGAGAAAAATATCTTATCATGAGCGGTGCTAGTATTTTATGCAATGTTTGCATGGAAGCACCAAAACACTGCTAGGCGAAGAAGAAAAAAAAAGCAGTGTATCCTATTCCCTAAGTGACCATATTTTTTCCTCTCAATCCAAGAACAAATTGTGAACCTGCACATTTTTGTTTTATTAACAAGAAGGGCAAAGCCCATACGACTCACATGCTTGACCTAGACCTTTAGGGTAACTAAACCTAGCAATGACATCATACACTAAGAACTGCTTTACACATTTTTCCTACCAAAATACATGTGACCTTGACCCAAGGTCAAGGTCATCCAAGGTCATGCAACACAAAGCTGTTAATTCAAGACATAGGAAGTACAATGGTGCTTATTGGCTCTTTCTACCATGAGATATGGTCACTTTTAGTGGTTCACTACCTTATTTTGGTCACATTTCATAAGGGTCAAAGTGACCTTGACCTTGATCATATGTGACCAAATGTGTCTCATGATGAAAGCATAACATGTGCCCCACATAATTTTTAAGTTTGAAACAGTTATCTTCCATAGTTCAGGGTCAAGGTCACTTCAAAATATGTATACAATCCAACTTTGAAGAGCTCCTGTGACCTTGACCTTGAAGCAAGGTAAACCAAACTGGTATCAAAAGATGGGGCTTACTTTGCCCTATATATCATATGTAGGTGAGGTATTCAATCTCAAAAACTTCAGAGAAAATAGGAAAAATGTGAAAAATAGCTGTTTTTTAGGCAACATTTATGGCCCCTGCGACCTTGACCTTGAAGCAAGGTCAAGATGCTATGTATGTTTTTTGGGGCCTTGTCATCATACACCATCTTGCCAAATTTGGTACTGATAGACTGAATAGTGTCCAAGAAATATCCAACGTTAAAGTTTTCCGGACGGACGGACGGACGGACGGACGGACGGACGACTCGGGTGAGTACATAGACTCACTTTTGCTTCGCATGTGAGTCAAAAATGACAGAACTAGATTTTGCTTTTACAAGGAAAGTAACTCTTCTCCGACGTCCAGAGGACGCAGCTCGTATGATTTTTGACCAATATAAAGCCACATGTGCCTATGTCATTAAAAATCAAACTGCCATACAAAAAAAAAGAATAATAACTGACATATCAACCATAATTTTTTGCATTGTCATCAAAAACACATTTTTTTTATGGGGTGGGAGGGGGGTTTATGTGCACATACCCTGCTCTGAGGTGCAGAAAGCAAATCTAGATGCTACCCAACAAGCCGCGGGGTACGGGTCTGATAGCATGGTTGAAATCACAACAAATCTGTTTCAAACCAATCCGACCTCGTGGCTGCGTACAACCTATTTGGATGGAAACCAGTTTTGCTTCATGTACCTCAGTCCAGGTGCCCCAGTTCAGTCTGTCCTGCCACACACACCTCAGTCCAGGTGCCCCAGTTCAGTCTGTCCTGCCACACACACACCTCAGTCCAGGTGCCCCAGTTCAGTCTGTCCTGCCACATGCACCTCAGTCCAGGTGCCCCAGTTCAGTCTGTCCTGCCACACACACCTCAGTCCAGGTGCCCCAGTTCAGTCTGTCCTGCCACACACACCTCAGTCCAGGTGCCCCAGTTCAGTCTGTCTTGCCACACACACCTCAGTCCAGGTGCCCCAGTTCAGTCTGTCCTGCCACACACACCTCAGTCCAGGTGCCCCAGTTCAGTCTGTCCTGCCACATGCACCTCAGTCCAGGTGCCCCAGTCCAGTCTGTCCTGCCACATACACTCTATTTACTGGTTATGTTGGTTTTGTGTGGACTGTTGCAGGTCTTTTGCCTATGGTGCAATGGGCATGATATCTGGCCATGAACTGACCCATGGCTTTGACAATACGGGTAAATGTGTGTGTGTGTGCTTGTATGTGTGGGTTGGTGTGTGTGTGTGTGTTTGTGCATGTGTGTGTTCATGTGTGTGTGTGTGTGTGTGCATGTGACATGTGTGTGTGTGCACGTGCGTGAGTGTATGTGTGATTGCATGCATGTGTGTTTGTGTGATTGCATGCATGCATGCGTGTGTAAGTGTGTGTGTGATTGCATGCATGTGTGTTTGTGTGATTGCATAAATGCATGTGTGTGTGTAAGTGTGTGTGTGTGATTGCATGCATGCATGTGTGTGTGTAAGTGTGTGTGTGTGATTGCATGCATGCATGTGTGTGTGTGTAAGTGTGTGTGTGTGTGATTGCATTCATGCATGTGTGTGTGTGTGTGTGTGATTGCATGCATGTGTGTGTGTGTGTGTGTAAGTGTGTGTGTGTGATTGCATGCATGCATGTGTGTGTGTGTAAGTGTGTGTATGTGTGATTGCATGCATGTGTGTTTGTGTGATTGCATGCATGCATGCGTGTGTAAGTGTGTGTGTGTGATTGCATGCATGTGTGTGTGTGTGATTGCATGCATGTGTGTGTGTGTGATTGCATGCATGTGTGTGTGTGTGTAAGTGTGTGTGTGTGATTGCATGCATGTGTGTGTGTGTATGATTGCATGCATGCGTGTGTGTGTTTGTGAGATGGTGTTCCCTCTTTTGCGTTTAACACCAGAGTGCGTGTTAAAGTCAAACCTGTCTCTAATGCCCACCCAAAGAGAGACCGAAACTGGTCATTGTAGTCAAATAAATTATATAGAAGAAAAACTTGTCTGCAATCCTTCAGATTGGTTGTTGTGAGTAGGTGGTCGCTTTGGAGAGTTTGTCGCAAGGGCAGGTTCGACAGTATTAACCCTCATAACCCCAGAGTGCCCAATACCTGGGTCACCCTCTCCAGCTCCCATATATGCAGGGGCCCGGTAGCTCAGTTGGTAGAGCACGGGACTTGTGATCGAAAGGTCGCAGGTTCGAATTCGGGCCGGGACGGACACGGGTCAACTTTATGTGCAGACCCAGAGACGGAAGCCATGTCCCACCCCCGTGTCATCACAATGGCACGTAAAAGACCTTGGTCATTCTGCCATAAGTGCAGGTGGCTGAATACACCTAAACACGCAGACACCTGGGTAGCGCGACTCCGTTGCTGCTGGCTTTCCACTGGGAGGAAGCGACCCGAATTTCCCAGCGATGGGACAATAAAGTAATGAAAATGAAAAAAATGAAAAAAAATCCCTGAAACACCAGCTGTACACAATGCCCCCGATGATGCATATTTGTTTCCATTTCTACCCAGGCTTCGTGTCATGTTCAAGCATTTATAATTTTGGAAAACTTGTAGTGGTTTCTCTGCTACGATTTTTTCAAGTTTAAAATTGACTGAGTTGTTATCCATGCCATGGGGGTAAATCTGTTATTTGTTGATTGCTATTTGTTCCCTTATTCTCTTCTTCAGGTCGCAAGTTTGACAAGGACGGCAACATGAACGACTGGTGGACAGAAACGTCAGCACAGGCCTTCCAGCGACACACTCAGTGCATGGTCGACCAGTATTCCAACTTCTCCATGAACGGAAAACATGTCAGTATTGTACTTTTTTCATTTATGTTTTCATTTTCATTACTTTATTGTCCCGTCGCTGGGAAATTCGGGTCGCTCCCTCCCAGTGGAAAGCTAGCATCAACAGAGTCGCGCTACCCAGGTGTGTGCGTGTCATGGTGTAATCAGCCACCTGCACTTATGGCAGAATGATCGAGGTCTTTTACGTGCCATTGTGATGACACGGGGGTGGGACATGGCTTCCGTCTCTGGGTCTGCACATAAAGTTGACCCGTGTCCGGCCCGGCCCGAATTCGATCCTGCGACCTTCCGATCACAAGTCCAGTGCTCTACCAACTGAGCTGTCAAAATTGACCTGTGTCCATCTCAGCCGGGATTCGAACCTGTGGCCAGACAGGCGCAGTGGCATGGTGGTAAGACGTCGGCCTCCTAATCGGGAGGTCGCAAGTTTGAATCCCGGTCGCTGCCGCCTGGTGGGTTAAGAGTGGATATTTTTCCGATCTCCCAGGTCAACTTATGTGCAGATCTGCTAGTGACTTAACCCCCTTCGTGTGTACACGCAAGGACAAGACCAAGTGCGCACGTAAAAGATCCTGTAATCCATGTCAGAGTTCGGTGGGTTATGGAACAGGAAAATACCCAGCATGCATCCCCCGAAATCGGCGTATGCTGCCCGAATGGCGGGGTAAAAACGGTCATACACGTAAAAATCCACTCGTGCTAAAAACATGAGTGAACGTGGGAGTCTAAGCCCATGAACAAAGAAGAAGAAGAAGAACCTGTGACCCTCGGTCTACTAACTGGTAATGTGGGTTATCTGCACTCTGTCCTGTCAGTTACATTTTTCCTCTGGTCTGTAGCACACTATACCCACCCACCCACATTCCAACTTTCACTTGATTTAGCTAAAGAAGGATCTTTACCTAAAATGGTTTGAGATTCTCTTCTCCTTCCGTTCGCATTCTTTCTGGTGTGTTTGTTTGTTTGTGTGATTATGGCACCTCAGTCACCATAAGTTGAAATTTAAAGGAGACTGAGACATACACAACATTTCTGATGTGCTTGCATGTATGTAGCCTTGCTATTCTCAGAAAGGAAAATAATGAGAGTGCCCACCGCTGCCACCAATTGAAAACAAGAGGCAAAGCCTTCAAGGCTCACGTAAGAAATCGACAAACAGTAACACAAACTCAATCACTCCGTCACACATACACACACACACACACACACACACACACACACACACACACACACAGTAAGCATAGGTGAAACTGTGCAAGAAAGCGAGACACTAGATCTGCCAACTAGTCTCGGCCCGCTCACAATAACAATGACCGAGACTTTCAGTAATTCCTTCGCGTGACGTCTAACCCTCTTACGTCATAATGTGACGTCTTCAAATGTTAAAGTTTCTATCACACACGTCAAACACTTTTGACCGAGAGGTAATCTTCTTATGCGAGCTTTATCCATAGACTCGGAAATGTTAAAGTTTCTATCACACACACACACACGCACAGAAAGACAAAAGTTAGCATCGCATAGGCTACACTTACGTGAGCCAACAATAAGAAAATAGAAGTGTTAGCCTAACGTAAGTATTCTACCACATACCCTACTGTACATCCACACCAGTCACTAACCTAGCCTGCACTGCTTCATGCATAGCTCACACACATATCATTTGCAAACCATTTAACCACTACTATAAACTAATTCACGTGCATTCTGAATCTCTCGTCACGAGCATACTCTGACTGAGCAAATTCATACCCCATTCATTCCTAACACCAACACTTGTGACATCTAAGCAGTTGAATATTTATCTCCCAAGGAACTTGTTTGTGTTCAGTTCAACGGGGAATACACGCTGGGGGAGAACATCGCAGACAACGGCGGCTTGAAGCTGGGCTACGCGGCCTACCAGAAAGTGAAATCTCGGGGCGAGGGGAAGGAACCCAAGCTACCCGGGCTTGAGCTTTCTCCTCAGCAACTCTTTTTTGTTGGCTTTGCTCAGGTGGGTGCATTTTGAAGACAGTGGAACCCCCCCCCCCCCCCCATACTTACTCGACCCTTTTGCTGCTGCCTGTAAGACGCAGGGGTGGGACTCTCTTGTGATGAAAAATGAGGAAATCCCTTTTTTCTAGGGGGGTTCGGAGGCATGCTCCCCCGAATTTTTTTTAAATTGTACATTAAAATCTGTGCAATCTGGTGCATTCTGAGACTAAACTTCAACTCGTTTGGATAAGGTAAAAAAGACATTCTCCTCACTCCCCCCCCCCCCCCCCCCAAAAAAAAACCCACCCAACCAAACAAAAAACACTTTCACACAACAATGGTAACATTGTAATGGTGCATACTAAAGTAATGAACCATGTATCCATAATCCAATACTGGCAATAGTATGATCCAAGTGACGCCCCAATGCATCGAAGCTCAAAATGACTATTTAAGTTATCAGGAGTTTTCAGTCAGCACAATTTAACTCTCAAGCCTCCAGTGTTCTGTTCCATCTTCACTTCTCTCCATATCATTCAGTCAACAAGTTATAGATACTGTGATGAAATGGGACGCGGAAAAATAGATTACCCCAGCGGAATTGGAAATCCGCGGAAAAGTCCCACCACTGAAGACGTCATCGACATCTTGGGTAACTTGCTTTTATGGGCAGCAAATCATTCAGTGTAACAACAAGAGAAGAAGAACGGCAACAAACAAAGAGGGTGTGTGTGCAGGTATATTAATTTAAATATCAAGGGCACACTGTAAGTTGTCAATACAGGTAATATTTGTTGGCAGCAAACAGGTTAACCCCCCCCCCCCCCCCCCCCACATCCCATTTAAGAACTTTCTTTTTTCTTTTCCTACTGGGATGAGAAAAGGGTTACATTTGAAATGTGTAAACTTCAGTTGGGTTGTGGAATGACCTAGGTGTGGTGATGTGGAATGACCTAGGTGTGGTGATGTGGAATGACCTAGGTGTGGTGATATGGAATGACCTAGGTGTGGTGATGTGGAATGACCTAGGTGTGGTGATGTGGAATGACCTAGGTGTGGTGATGTGTAATGACCTAGGTGTGATGATGTGGAATGACCTAGGTGTGGTGATGTGGAATGACCTAGGTGTGATGATGTGGAATGACCTAGGTGTGGTGATGTGGAATGACCTAGGTGTGATGATGTGGAATGACCTAGGTGTGGTGATATGGAATGACCTAGGTGTGGAATGACCTGGGTGTGGTGATGTGGAATGACCTAGGTGTGATGATGTGGAATGACCTAGGTGTGGTGATGTGGAATGACCTAGGTGTGATGTGGAATGACCTAGGTGTGGTGATGTGGAATGACCTAGGTGTGGTGATGTGGAATGACCTAGGTGTGGTGATGTGGAATGACCTAGGTGTGATGTGGAATGACCTAGGTGTGATGATGTGGAATGACCTAGGTGTGGTGATGTGGAATGACCTAGGTGTGGTGATGTGGAATGACCTAGGTGTGGTGATGTGGAATGACCTAGGTGTGATGATGTGGAATGACCTAGGTGTGGTGATGTGGAATGACCTAGGTGTGGTGATGTGGAATGACCTAGGTGTGGTGATGTGGAGGGACAGGGAAGGGAGGGAGCTAGGGAAGAGAGGGTAGAGGGATCATTAATGTATGTGTGCGTGAATCAGATAACTGTAAAGCTGTTTTGGAATGAGGAATATGCACTGGACCCCCTTCTAAGACCTCCAAAGGTCGGAAAAATCAAGTCTTAAAAAGTATATGGTCTTAAAAAGTATATGGTCTTAAAAAGGGGCGGGGATGTAGCTCAGTCGGTAGCGCGCTGGATTTGTATCCAGTTGGCCGCTGTCAGCGTGAGTTCGTCCCCACGTTCGGCGAGAGATTTATTTCTCAGAGTCAACTTTGTGTGCAGACTCTCCTCGGTGTCCGAACACCCCCGTGTGTACACGCAAGCACAAGACCAAGTGCGCACGAAAAAGATCCTGTAATCCATGTCAGAGTTCGGTGGGTTATAGAACCACGAAAATACCCAGCATGCTTCCTCCGAAAGCGGCGTATGTAGAGGTTACATGCCGAGTCTCAGTGATTATTAAAAATAATGGTCGAAGTTAGCGGATCATGAAAAATGCGAGCTTTTGCTCCAGAGATGTATACTTTGTACATTAGAGCGTTTGGAACTTTTCAGTCGCAAAAGTAGTACCGACGCAGAACAGCTTCTCAACCCATTGCGCTATCGAGGATTCAGGCTGTTGCTGGGTCGTTATTTGTTTGGTTGCTGGGTGTTTATCGAAAAATAACTAGCTCTACAAGTTTACAGAGGTAAAGAAGCAGAGGGGGGAATAAGGCTGCCTAAATGGCGGGGTAAAAACGGTCATACACGTAAAAGCCGTGGGAGTTTCAGCCCATGAACGAACAAACAAACAAGGTCTTAAAAAGTATATGGTCTTAAAATGGGGGTAAATTTACAATTACAGTACAAAGATGGGGGAACAGGAAATAAAAAAATAATCAATGTCTTTAAAAGAGGGGAGTCTTAAATTGGAGGGGGGGAGGTCTTAAAAGGGGTTCCATATTGTATTCCAAATTCTAAGAGGTGTGACACTTTCACACTCTGTCATACGTTCGTGCAACTCGTAGACAAGAGTTCGAGGGTACAGGGGGGTGAACTTTAATCGTGGTTCGACTGGACGTCAGACATCATGAAGACAAACATGTAGACAGGCCTAGGGACCGACCGCCTTGGCTAAAAAGCAATACTCTCGTCTTGCCTCCTTCGTCGCTGCAGAGATCTGATCTGCCCCAGCTTCCAAATCCTTGTCGTTATATACAGCTAAAGATCGGGAAGCAATCTTCAAACGATTCAACAAATATGCCATGGTCTGTCAAAAACGTCAGTTATTACATGGTTGATATTTGTGGGGATGTAATACTTCTCCTCCCCACTCGAGACAAGTTAGCCTTTGGGAATTTTGGTAATACATGTACCTATCCTTCACGTACTGGCATGACACCGGGCTAGGTGTTCCGTGCGACAGGGACGCTCATAAGTCATGGTTACAGATGCGATGCAAGTTAGCTTTAGGCATTACGATATCGTTCACATCCTGCATCATTCATATACTAGCGTCGCTATGATTCACATCCTGATATCATACATATACTAGTGTGGTCGCTATGTAACAGAGGTATTTGTTGAATATGTCAGTAAAGTAGATTTGTAAATACATGTACAGTCATACTTTGACACAGGGTTTATTACTTACAATTTTGAAGGAAGGTTGGTACCAAGAGCGCATGTTGTGATGGATGTATGAAATATTGTTGGTTGTGTTCAGATCTGGTGCGCCCACTACACGCCAGAATACGCTGCAAACGCCATCAGATCTGACGAACACACGATATCAAAGTACAGGTGAGTTACGTACAGTGGTACCTCTACTTTAGGACCTCCAGAACTCTGAACACATTTAAGTCTTTAAAGAGAGGGAGTGTTAAAGCAAAGGTATTCAATTTACTGACATGATGAAGAGGAGGCCTGAGCAGATAATAGTACTATTAATGAGGATACCTTTTTGGCGCAAATCCTAAAATAGTTCTAAGTTCCTCACAAAAGCATACACAAGATGAGGTCTCAATGTAGAGGGTCAGTCTTCAAATGGAAGCTTGTCTTAAATCAGATTTTACTCTTCTTGGTGCCAGTTACTGTTGCACAAATAGACAGTATTCAATTCAATTCATTAAAACTTTATTATATGAATGTAGAACATACAAAAATTTGTCTATTTGAAAATGAGAGTTAAAGTTTTTTGTTTGCATAAAAATCTGATTATTCAGTTGTATGAAGAAAGATTTTGAAGTTTGGCATGTGATGTGTATACTTTAGAAATGTTCTGACTAGTAGGTTTGATTTTAAGCGCATTATTCTTTTTGTGTGAGTGCAACATGTAACAGCTGACATGTACAGTATGAGACGATGCATTTGATAAGTGCAATGTGAAAATGGAAATAGTTTTGCATTTTCATTAAAAAGCCATTAAAAACACTGTACATGAAGAAAAGTGCTGTCAGTTCAGTGTATTCAAAGGGAAAAGCTTCAGTACGTTTGGTGTTCAGTTGCACTTTAAATGACATGCAATTCGCTCAGATTGTGTGTGTGAGAGTGTGTGTGTGTGTGTGTGTGTGTCATGAACAGTTAATAAGCAGTTTGCTCCAACCACTTTTGCAGGGTATTGGGCTCTGTGGCAAACTCTGCCCCATTCGCTGAGGCGTTCAACTGTCCTGTGGGCAGCCCTCTCAACCCAAGTCACAAGTGTAACGTCTGGTAAACCTGCAGCCTGTCTACTAACACACATCATTTGACAACCTCTTCCAGCTTCCTGCAGATTCTGTGTACAGTACAGTGCTATCTGCAGTTCGAGGCACCTACCAGGATAGGATGCCTCCGTTCAAAGGACACCATGATTCCTTTGTTAAGACAAAAAACACATTCCTGTTTTGAAAGGACATCTCCATAAAAAAGGACACTTGCTATTACCCCTTTGTTATGACCAAAACACATCCCTCTTATGAAAGGACAGCTTGCTAGAAAGAACACTTGCTATGATCCCTTTGCAGACCAAAACACATCCCTATGATAGAACACCTTGCTTTATAAAGGACATTTCCTACAATCCCTTTATGACCAAAACTCATTCCTGTGATGAAAGATACGTGTGTGGTGTGGGGACTCTGTCAGGTTCAAAGCACGATTTTTCATAACAGGGACCACTGTATCAGAGTGTCTGTCTGCAATCATCACTTGGAGAGACAGCTTCTCCACACACCTGGGACTTGTCTTTCAAGACAACATGACCAAAGTCTTCCAGTTCCCTGCAAATCTTGTGTATCGGATCTGTAGCTGATTTCATGGACTCGCGGCGCGGTAGTCACACTGACGGTCAGACCACCACTTCGTCACCCAAGTGTGGTTGTCCAAAGCGGTGCTGGGGGAGGGCAGCATTATAGATGGACAACTCCCCGTGCAAAGAGGCACGGTCAGCCGACTGAAATATTTTTCATGAAATCCCAGTTTGGTCGGATAACTGCATTTCACTCGTTCAACTGCAGTCGCTGGACCATGAAATCAGCCCTTGGTGCCTTTGTGCACCACATGTGCAATACCTTTGTCTTCTCTACAAGTGCCTTTCAATTTTACAGTGAGTGCCACATGGAAAGCACCTGTTAACTTACGCCTACGCAACCGTTCTGTGGACCTTTGTCAGTTTGCAGTCACTTGAGATGAGTGATTAATGGATTAATTGCAAACACTGTTGTGCTTCCAACACTGACACATCTTGCCAGACTTTTACAGTGGAACCTGTCTGTAACGACCAGCCAAGGGACTGACTAAAAGTGGTCGTTATTGACAGGTGGTCGATATGGAAAGTTCAAAGATGAAGTATATACAGGCATGGGAATTGAAAATTGTAAAAAAGGCGGAAAATTTATAACTGAAGACGCAAAGCGTCAAGTCGACGGCGCGAAGCGCCTAGCCTTACTAGGGGGGTCCGGGGGCATGCCCCCCCGGAAATTTTTTTTCTCCAAAGAACCCAGATGGTGCAATCTGGTGTCATCTGAGCTCCAAGTTTGCCATTAAATTCTGTTTTTAGAATCAGAGTTTTTAGTACAAAAATGTACCAAATTTTGCTTACATGTATTATATATGGTTTAAATTTGTAAAAAATTTTATCTGTTGAGACAAACAGGAAAATGTAACTTGTAACACAATCTGTGCAATCTGGTTTACTTTCAAACATAATAGTTCAATAACTGAGGCGGGCGGTAGCAGTGCGTGAACAAAGTACGGAAAGTTTTCGCGGGCTTTTGCGCAAAGGCCAAAGTAACCGGTGCTTTTTTTGTGTGCCTCCCCCCCTTTATTTTTTCGGCGGACACTTTTGCATTTTCGGCGGAACAAAAAAAAAATTCGGCGGAAATCCGCCATTCGGCGGACAATTCCCATGCCTGAATATAGAAACAAACTCTAGTTTTTTTTGTTTTTGTTTTGTTTGTTTAACGCCCAGTCCACCACGAAGGGTGATATCAGGGCGGTGCTGCTTTGACATTTAACGTGCGCCACACACAAGACAGAAGTCGCAGCACAGGCTTCATGTCTCACCCAGTCACATTATTCTGACACCGGACCAACCAGTCCTAGCACTAACCCCATAATGCCAGACGCCAGGCGGAGCAGCCACTAGATTGCCTATTTTAAAGTCTTAGGTATGACCCGGCCGGGGTTCGAACCCATGACCTCCCGCTCACTGGGCGGACGCCTTACCACTAGGCCACCGTGTTGCGGTACAAACTCTAGTTGGGGATCTGTTAAGGTAGTCTTAATGGGAATGTGATCAAGAGGTGATCGCCAGGACAGGTTCAACTGTATCTCCGACAGCTTTGCCAGGCAGTTCTCAGGCCTGCACAGACTGCTGTGGTGTTTGTGAAAAACAATACAAATTTGGTTTTGCCTCGATATGCTTTTACTGTGAAGCTTTGATGTCCTTCAAATGCCAGATCTCCTCTGCTTCTCATCCTTATTGAGGAAAAGTTTGCATGTTGTTTCGACCATGATTTAAAAGTGACAGAAAAGTGTGCAAGCACATTATGAAGAATGAATCTCAAGTATAGAGCTGTGTATGGCCCCTGGAAACCTGTGGACTTTTTTGACTGAAAAAAATGGGACCAAAAATGAAGCAAAAGATGGCATTACAGTGGATCATCCCTTTCAAGACCTACAAAATCAGGTCTTAAAAAGGAGGGAGTCTTAGAATGGGGGTACATTTACAGGGATTGATTACGAACAGAAAATCTGAGAAAACGGGGTCTTAAAAGGGAGGGAGTCTTAAAATAGGGGTTAATTTACAGGGATTGATTACGAACAGAAAATCTGAGAAAACGGGGTCTTAAAAGGGAGGGAGTCTTAAAATAGGGGTTAATTTACAGGGATTGATTACGAACAGAAAATCTGAGAAAACGGGGTCTTAAAAGGGAGGGAGTCTTAGAATGGGGGTACATTTACAGGGATTGATTACGAACAGAAAATCTGAGAAAACGGGGTCTTAAAAGGGGGGTTCCACTGTACTATGGACTGCTGAATGGAAGTGCTGTGTGCGTATGCTGCCTGAATGTCCGGGTAAAAACGGTCATAGTCTCATAGTCATACACGTAAAAATCCACTCGTGCTAAAAACATGAGTGAACGTGGGAGTCTAAGCCCATGAACGAAGAAGAAGAAGTGTTGTGTGCTGTCTCTGTCGTCTCTCCCTGACCAGATGTGCCTGTGATTCATGCGTCCAGAATTCTGATAATGTAACGTTTGGTCTGCTCTAAAACATGACAATCAACATTCTCATGCTGAAAGTCACAGGTGTTCACACTGTTTTAGTGTTTGTAAGTCAGACAAGTTACTTGCCACAAACTGTATGGAATGTTTGCTTGCTCATACTGGTAAGATCTAAATACCCCTTTCCCTCCAGCTATTTTCTTCTTGAATGCCTTGTATGAAGGTAACTTTATAGTACATATAAGCATAGACCAAATAGCCTGGACCGCCAACTCGTCACGTGACCCTTCGAGGTTACGACGCTCGACTTTCAGGGGCGCTTAGCGTCCGGTTTGAAAGGCCAGCGATTCGAAGACAGTGAAAAGAAAGCACGCTCCAGTTATTTGTGACAATGGGAGGTGACAATGAACTGGATTTTCCAAAACTCCAAACTAAACTTAACAAAACTCATCGAAAAACATGTTCCATATGCACTTTAGCTGAGTTTATTTTAGCATTTTCAGAACTTACCTCGGCAACTTCGTCCATGTTTACAATCGACACCGGATATGACATCCCCCTGATTTCTGAAAGGCCATGTAAGCGTAGGTTCCTAAATGCGAGAGGCCGCTACCTCGTAATAGAGAGAAAGAGCGGAGAGAGAGCTAGTTGGCGGTCCAGGATAAATGGTCTATGATATAAGTAACATATATATACCAGTTATGAGAATAAATGTTGTGCATCCCCAAAAGAGGTCCTATATATTGAAGTCAGTGCAAGATTCGTCGTGTTTTGCAGAGTCTGTTTTGAATTACAAATCCTCATGCAGATGTGTTTGTTTATTTGCAGGTGAATGTTTGGTGTACATAATGTACATGTATGTCTTTATTAGATTATTATTAGATCTATAATACTGATCAGATCTGATCTGAAGATGAGAGAATGCTAAAGGCTCCATTTATTGAGCTCAGTATGGACAGTCACATGCCAGGTGCATAATAAAGTGAACCTGCAAGAGTAATTAGCTGTCAGTTTTTGTATGCATGCTTGAATGAATAAATTCACATTGTTCTAAACACCAGTTGATGATTCAGAGTCCCCCGCTGCTTTGTGAAACCACTGCTGTTGATTTAATTACATATGATACCTAGACCAGGCATGGGAATTGTCCCCGAAATCGCGGATTTCCGCAAAAAGGAAATTACGTTTCAGCGAGAAAATAAATTGTCCGCGGCAAAAAAAAGGTAAATTAAATTAAATGTATACTATTGTCTCTCTATCCATTGTTTGCTAACACGAGAACTATCAAAATATTGGTCTAAAATTTGTTTTCCTTCCGGGGCGCTTAAGCTAGGCGGCCCCTGGACCTCGGCCTATTTTCAGAGTTATTTATATTTTGGAATTCCCATGCCTGCTAGACTTACATAGCCTGGCAGTGACCTTACAGGCTTTTTTTTTTTATTTTTACAAAATCACGGTGACTCATTCTCAAAACTCAGTTATTTCCTTCGAAGGCGTGCATTGGAAGTGACAGAAATTTTATGCAACACACAGTTACATCTTTCTTTTTCATTTGACATCAGAGATTTCACTTTCGAAGACAGGGTCAGGAATAGGCGTCTTTGTTTCTTTATTTGCTGTCATAATAATGTCATCGAGCCTCAAAAAGACTTGAATATTGTCTATTATAACTTACCATTATTGAGGAATGTGAAAGCTACAAGTCTCTGTAGTCATCGCTTCAACTGTAATGATCCATGTATGTTCATTATTATCATTAGGCAACTGTCTCTTGGTTGTTCTCTTTAACAAACTAGTACAATGAATATACGTTTTTGTTTTTTTAAATTGGAAGGGTTCGATGTTAGGGTTACCCAAGATTTGAATTTATGCTTTCATGTACAAAATGTATCATCTTGGTCTTATATTTATCCACACGTGAGCATCTTGATTGGATCACTGAGGGCGTTATACAAATTCTTGCTTGGGCCTTTTAGAGATCGACTTTTTATGCACATTTTATGGCACTTTGCTTCAAACTTATTGTGTGCCTTCGATTCTCATCGAGTTCCAGCAGTCTCTCTGATGTGATGCATTATGGCCAGTGTTGTTATATTCTATCTAATGTACAAACCACTATAGCTTGAATGATACATTGTGCCGCAAGTGCCTAATGATATGTTTAGCACTTGGACCATAATACAGTCTACTTCGTTTATAACGTCGCCGGATATAACGTCACCCCGTTATATCGTCACCCAAACACCGGTCCCGGCTCAATTCCTTCTTTCCAAGACTATTTTAACCTCGGATATAACGTCACCGGATATAACGTCACCCAGTTATAACGTCACTCATCCATGTCGGTTATAACGTCATATCAATCCCCATATGCAGCAGTTTGCATGGTGAACGACTGTCAAGGCATGTTCATTTACCCTACACGTGTCACAAGTTTTGTGTGTTAACGGTATTCAAGTTTTTCCGTTTTCCCGTTGTTAGAGACCCAAGGAAAACTAGGTTCAAGGCATAATCATTTTTGCTGCATGCGTTTTGTGAGTTCCTGTTCGAGGTTTTTAATCAAAAGAAAAATGTTTTATTTCATTTCGTTTTGTGAGTTCCTGTTCTATGTTTTTAGTCAGTAATGAAAAATGTTTCATTTCATTTCGCTTTGTGAGTTCCTTACTTAGGTTCCTCAGTGTTCTAGGTTTTTAATTAAAAGAAAAATGTTGCATTTCATTCGTTTTGTGAGTTCCTGTCTTGGTTTTTAATAAAATAAAATAAAAAATAAAAAAAGTTTCATATCGAGCATACATGGTTGCTCCTGCGCGAGCGCGTGCGAATGGATCTGTCTACTTCTGTCCTTCAATCACGCATATAAAAAAAACCTCGATTATTGAAATGACGGTAGGAGAAGGTCGAGAGGATGAGAAGAGACTACGACGTTTGTTTGTTTTTTGGTCCGTAGAATACTGACTACAACTGCCCACGACGAGGAGGCTGAGCTTCACTTTCAACTGGGCGTTGTCGACAGGCTGAGTACGTAGGTCGCTCAGGCTAAATTGTAAAGGTAAACACTAAGTGCAGTGAACCGACAAATTGAGAAAAGTGATACTGCACTCTTAAAGCACTATTATGACTCTACTTGGAAAGCCGTGGACGTTATATCAAGTGACGTTATAGTGATAATAATAATACAGTAGTAGTCTAACGAGTATAACGTCCCGCTCACTAGATGTGGTGGAGATGGGGGAAAGGGGGTAACTATGAACCCAAAGTTGTTACCACCAGAACGATTGTGCGTAAAGGTGGGCAGCCACTTTGCTGTTGACGAGAAACTTCTTCGTTAATAATAATAATATAAGTCACTGAAATAGACAGTAATTACGTATAAGGACCCATAAAGTTCTCGTCATTTTTATTTCTTCGGACATCAAGGACAGGTCAAGATCTAGCAGACTATGAATGAACGACAGCCATGTGTGTGTGTGTGTGTGTGTGTCCTTAAAGCTAATAACGTCGGACACTATAATTAAAGACTGACTAGTAGTTCCGTGAAAAAACATTGGAACATCCTCACCGACACTGAATGACAAAGATTGGTTAGTTCCGTGTAGAAACATTGGAACATCCTCACCGACACTGAATGACAAAGATTGGTTAGTTCCGTGTAGAAACATTGGAACATCCATACCAACACTGAATGACAAAGATTGGTTAGTTTCGTGTAGAAACATTGGAACATCCATACCAACACTGAATGACAAAGATTGTTGAATTCCGTGTAGAAACATTGGAACATCCTCACCGACACTGAATGACAAAGATTGGTTAGTTCCGTGTAGAAACATTGGAACATCCTCACCGACACTGAATGACAAAGATTGGTTAGTTCCGTGTAGAAACATTGGAACATCCTCACCGACACTGAATGACAAAGATTGGTTAGTTCCGTGTAGAAACATTGGAACATCCATCAGCCAACACTGAATGACAAAGATTGGTTAGTTCCGTGTAGAAACATTGGAACATCCTCACCGACACTGAATGACAAAGATTGGTTAGTTCCGTGTAGAAACATTGGAACATCCATCAGCCAACACTGAATGACAAAGATTGGTTAGTTCCGTGTAGAAACATTGGAACATCCTCACCGACACTGAATGTCACAAAGATTGGTTAGTTCCGTGTAGAAACATTGGAACATCCTCACCGACACTGAATGACAAAGATTGGTTAGTTCCGTGTAGAAACATTGGAACATCCTCACCGACACTGAATGACAAAGATTGGTTAGTTCCGTGTAGAAACATTGGAACATCCTCACCGACACTGAATGTCACAAAGATTGGTTAGTTCCGTGTAGAAACATTGGAACATCCTCACCGACACTGAATGTCACAGAGAGATACCTGGGACAGTAGGGGCGACCACCCCCAACCAGGCGCGTTCACAGGTGGCGGATAGTGAGATGGCCTTCAGATATGGAGGTTAGCTGCGAAATAAGCCAGGCTTGCCAGGACGAATAAGCAGTCGCGGACCAACTGGCGGTGCTTCCAACAGGATGGGGCGGGATAACAGGTGGCACTGTTACACTCAAGAAATACCCCAGGTCTCCAATGACGGGAGCATCATGCGATCAAGAGCCGCATCTTAAGTTCTAGCCCTGGGGAAGGTCACCTCAGATAAACAAACCAGCCAGCTATGGCCAAATAGCCGGGTAGACTGGACTCGACAGCCCTGTAAAGCCACCAGTCTAGGAGAAGGACCACTCCAATATAAAAACACGCTGAAGCCGGATGAGCTGGGCCATGTATGGCGCATAACGACAGCTCAACGCATCAACGCTCACAGAGAGATATCATGCGACTAATGGTAAGAAGAGTGCATGGAGCAGGGGCGGATCAGTTGCTTTGTAAGGGGGGGTGCACTTTGAATCGAAAGTGAATGTGATGGGCGCGAAGCGCCCGAATTTGCTAGGGGGGTCCGGGGGCATGCCCCCCCCGGAAAAAATTTTGGCTCAAGGCAAAATGGTGCCATCTGGTGCCATTTGAACTTATAAATGGTCATAGAATGAGCTTTCCAATTTTTTTTCTTTTTTTTTTTGCTGGAGGGGGAGTGCACGTGCACCCTGTGCCCCCCCCCTCCCCCCCTCGTCCGCCCCCCCTCTCGTCCGCCCCTGTGGAGACACGTGACTCAGTGACGGTAAGAAGAGTGCATGGAGATACGTGACTGACGCCGGTAAGAAGAGTGCATGGAGATACGTGACTAACGG
>NC_090245.1:98954400-99056900 GCF_037325665.1 Littorina saxatilis | reverse complement strand
CGTTGTACTGCCTTGAAAGAAAATGCCAACAAAGACAAGAAAGCTGTTGCAAGGTAAGCTTACCAAACGTTACATAGCGAATCATGATAGTGCGTAAACAGCAAACAGTACAATCAAAGAGAGAATCGAGTCTGGAATGAAACGCGATACAGATCTAGCATTCAAAAACTGTCTTTCAAGTTCAAGGAAGTTGTTGCAAGGTAAGACTTACTAAATTGTACAGACAAAACCATGACAGTGCATGTTTTGAATCTGAGGAAAAAATCGTGATCATTTTGACTTTGAGAACAGATTCATTCCGTTTCCTTATATCTGCATGTTCAAGTAAATGATGGACAGTTTTTTTCGGGCAGAGTAAACTTAAAGGCACAGTAAGCCTCCCGTAAACCATCACAGAGCTCCCCGAGCGTCTAAATACAGTACAAGCATACTTCCATTTGAACGCTCACCGAACGGGAACATCCTGGCTGCTTTCTGTCGAGCGTGAGACATTTTCAAAGAATTTATTTTCGTAGACTTGTTTGTTAACAACAACGGCGCCTCGTTTTTGCGCTAGACCTAACTTTTAAAATCTAAATAATAAATTGACAGCTTGTTACACAAACATTCTTTAATCATAAAAGAATTCGTTTTTCATCAAGACAAGATCAGAACAATTCGAAGTTGTGAAAGTTTAAAAAAAAGAAAAGCCTGGAAGCAGGGTCACGCCAGGGGCGTAGCAGACGAAGGTTTATCAGTGCAAATCGCCGTTCCTCTCAACAGTCAAAAGCCATCGCTAGAGTTCTTGTGAACCACAGCCGTTGTTTCGTGCATAAAAAACGTGCTATTGTAGATAAGCTCACATCGAGTCGCATTCATGACTAACTGACGACTGCATTGTGAAAAAGGAAAACTGGATATCACACGGGTTCACGATGGCTCAGGGGTAAGATAAACCACGCAAAAATAAATTCTTTGAAAATTGTTCGCTCTTTACGGACGGCACCCAGGATGTTCTCAATTGGTGAGTGTTTAAATGAAATGGTGTTTGTACTGTGTGTAAAAGCCTGACCGTATCTGTGATGGTTTACGGGAGGCTTACTCTGCCTTTAACTTGAGACTCTACTGCAAATCTTGAAATTCACATAAATCGAACCACGAAATTATTACATCCAAACATTACAGGCACTTTAGATCAACTCATTTCACTAGAGGTGACTGCCTAGCACTGTGTTTGACATCCGTGTCTGCTGAAATAAAAAGAAATTAAAACAAAACGGAGTAATTGTAGGTGACACGTTATCAGAGTGGGAGACACTAGATCTGTCTCTGTACTTACCGGGACTGATACGGCTGCCAGATCGAACCTGGGCTTTCGACAGCTCTTCCTCGCGTGGACATTGGAAAAACGCTGTGCAGATCAAATTGTAGAAAATCTCCCTTTGGTAGCTTCTTTATTTACTTTTCTGGAGCTTAGAAACTGAACAACATGAAATCGTCTTCCCCGAATCGGCGAATGCAGAAGTGAGAACTGGAGAAGTGAATCTATACCACAATCCTTCGCGCGACCCCTGACCTGGTCTTGACACCTGACCTGGTCTACATACCACACACCACAGAAACCCGAGTCAACTGCTTGTACCCCTTCCCGTTTTCTTTGGATACACGCTTTAACTACACACATGCCGACACAATGTTGATCATTGCTTCAATATTTTGAAGATGGTGCTTGAAAAATAACCAGCTGAAATGAGTATTTTGGTGTTTAGTCAAATGTTAAAGTTTCTACCACAGACATACACACGCACACACAGACAGACAAAGTTACGATCGCATAGGCTACACTTACGTGAGCCAAAAATACAAATTAACATTAACAGAAAAATAGAAGAGGAGACCGAAGGAGGAAGCCCATCTGGATGTGGGGGGGGGGGGGGGGAGAGGCAGGTAGCGAGTCATGCAGACGAGAAGGTGTTAGATCTCTGTTAGATTCGTTGTTTGAATGTGTCTTTTTTTTGGTTTGTTTTTTGGTATAGTTGCTTCAGCTTTGATTGAGCCATAGGGTTGTGTATGAAATTTGCATTTAGTCTTTCTTTTTCTTGCTGAGTGTATGTACAGTCTAGAGAGGAGACGGACATGGTGTGAGCTTGTCCAGGGGGGTATATGAACATCTCAGTGGCAGAGCGGGGATGGAAGCACTTGCTAATGAGTGGGAGTGTGTATGCGCGTGGTGTGCACGAGGATGTATGCACGTGAGTGATATTTGTAAATGTGTATTATGATAATATCATCTCTGTATTTATATTATTGAAATTGTTATATCTCGATGTACAGCGCTAAGAGCATAGTTAAATTTGTGAAGCGGCGCTATATGTGTATAAGCTATCTTTATAATTTAAGTTATTGAGACATCCCAGTGCACTAAGGGATTTATAGAGCAAATCTCGAAAATAATTATTGAACTCAGCGCTATGCGCTTCGTTCAATAATGAATTTTCTCGATTTGCTCTATAAATGGGCCCTTAGTGCACTGGGATTGTTTCAATAACGATATTGTCAGTACCGCCAGAGAAAAAATAAGATTCAAAACGCACATTTTGCAACGCGCATTTGGATAGGCGTAACTGTGTGGTCAGGTTTGTGTCACTGGATCTACTTTTGTGTACGTGTGGGCTGTCTCAAGTGTGTCGTGCTTTCGTCACACGCAAACTCTTGTTTTAATTTCTGTTGGTAAATTCCAGTGTAGCGTCAAAGCTAAAAAGTACTGATCTTTCATAGAGACCTCATTTAAACTCGGAGAAAGGACTGTGCTCATAGTTATTTGCGATTCGAAACCATGATCGAGCTTCGACAGATTGACTGTGCAGAGTTTAGCCCCTTGCCACGGTCGACGGAAAGTACATTTTCAAAATAAATGTGGCATGTTTCTCGTGTGGTATCTTCACTCATCGGGGAGTCTGGTACTAAATATGAACGGTAAGAATGCTCTGAACCCTACACGTATTATATGGCCCATCGTTTTTTCGTTCACATTTGCCCAACAAGTTAATTTGCTGAGCGGGGTTAAATCGAAAATTTTTAATTAAATTTTCATTTGATTAATATACTTACCCGAGTCACATATTTAGCATTGACGCAGTCGATAGCTAAGGTGTCTGAAACGCTATCCCGCCTATAGACTAAGGGAAGCAACCCAAGCTAAAAAAGTAGCAAGCTTGCTACCCTGGGTTGCCTCCCGTAGCGTATCACGCCACAGATCTCGTACCCGGTACGAGACACCCTCATTCGACTTCTAGAATACAAAGAAACTAAAAGCGGGGAAGGTGGGAGGGAATTACCTATGTGACTCGGGTAAGTATATTAATCAAATGAAAATTTAATTAAAAATTTTCGATTAAATTACATATTCTTACTCCGAGTCACATATTTAGCAGATAACTCCAACAAGGTGGTGGGTAAGATCAAAAAAGTTCAAACTCACTCTAAAGTTCTGGAGAGACAAAAACCAGCTGCCGCCAAGGAAGGAATGGGCCGAGACCCATCCTGACAGAGGGCAGCAATGTCTGCAGAACCTGATAAGACAAAATCCTAGCGCCAGAAGCTGTGCGCAGGACATCGTCCAAACCCCATAGGCCAAAAAAGGCCAAGGAGGAGGCCCAGGCCCTGGAAAAGAGCTCGGGCCGAGCCGAGGGAAAGATAGCATAAAGCTATGACAAGGCGGAGGGAAAGAAAATCCCTTGCCAAGAAACTGGCCCACTGCCAAAAGTCAGGAAAGGATCCCGTGAGAAAGAAACCACTGACTCACTCTAAACCCTTGCCAGGAACTGGCCCACTGCCAAAGGACAGAAACGGACCGAGAACCACCCTGATTGACAGCCGAGATGTCTCTCAGGCAAGAAATGCGAAAGACAACATCAGAGAGCCAGTAAGCTGTGCCCAGCACTTCTTCCAAACTTCTGAACCGTAAAACAGTCCGGAAAAGGACCCCAGTCTTGGATAAACCCGACCAAGTAGAGGGAAGGACAAGCTGCCCCCCCCCCCCCCCCCCCTTAAATTGGAAGGAAATGCTAATGGCCTGGAAAGATCCGTGCGTAAGGTTGCCGGCTAAGCCCTGAAAAGGACCGACCCTCACGGAGACCATAAGGCAAACATGCCAAAGTAAGAAAACTTTGGGATGGAGTGAGGCCCAAAAGGCCCTTGAGAGAACAGTCAGCTCCAGAAGCGTGACCAAACTCCAAACTGGAAAGAGAGAGACGCCTGAGTACCAAGTACCAGAGTCCAACTCAATGAGCAAAACTCAAGGAAGACGGTCACCAGTCGTCCCCTGCCCATCCCTGCGAAAGCAGAGAGAGGGGTAAAAAAATGAGGACGAAGCGACCTAAGGAAATGCGGACCCGCAGTGGCCAAATCCTAATGTGACCGGAGACCGGAAACAAAATGACAAAAGCCAGCGTGTTCCCAGAGCAGACTGCTTGTAGGTAATTGAAAATGAATCAAAAAACCCGAAACAGAAAGAACGAGGCTGGTAAGAAAGACGGAAAACCGTGAAGTGAACCAGCCGTCAGACTCCCGAGACCAGAGTTCTCAGGAGAAAAAAGTAATACAAGTGAAAAAGGGGTGACCAGGCCGGAAGCCCAACCCAGCAGAAATCGTCCCAACTCACATCCTGCAAGCATGATGGAGCAGAGGAAGAGACGAAATCCGCAGTCACAAGAACCAAATTGCCAAAGTCGCAACACGACAGGCAGGAGACTATAACACAGGCTAAGGCCGAGAGCCTTGCTGCCCGTAGGCCGGCCATTGCACCAAAGTACCCAAAGTACACAGGCACAATAAGAAACCAAAAGCTTCGGCCGCCGAAAAAGATGCTGGCCTAGAGGCCAGCACCGAGAAAACTGGAACATTAGCTAGACCTCTGCCCAAAAAGGGGAGGAGTAGCCAAAAAACCTGAGAAAAAGTGACAAGCCAAGAATGACTTCTCAAACATGCATTGCCCAGACAATGCACCCTCAGGAAAATCTGAATGTTACTTCCGAGGCCAACTCAAGTGAACCTTAAGTTCGGACGAAACACCAGAACGCGTCTGATCGCTAGAGAAAGACAAAGTCAGACTCGGCGAAAGACAAACCTGGACCAAGTCCAGAAGCTCGTGGCAAAGAGAAAACGGGGAAGCCCAAAGGCAGAAACCCCCCTTTAAACGGAAATCGACCTCTCAGCACCCATACGCTGGGAAAAAGAAAGAATGTCGAAGCCCGAAGCCACAAGCACAAGGAAAGCAACAACCACCACCGCCAACGGATGAAATGGCTGTTGCTCCAGCCGAGGCTAAAACCCCGAAGCCCTAAGGCCAGCTGTTGTTTCAAAAACCCAGCGTACCTATGACGGCTGTGAAAGAAACAATCTCACCTGAGCTGAGGACTTAGGCCGCTTAGGCTGAGTCCGCTTAGGTATAGCCTGCTTAGGAGCGGCCTGCTTTTGCTGCTTTCGGATTGAAGCTCAAAAGAAGGGAACCGCTGTTCTCTGTTGGTCTCAATCCCCTGCTTCTGGCATGAGAGGCCAGGCTGCCGGAGAGAGACCGTCCACCAAGGATGACGATCTGAGAATGTTCCTTGTCGACTCCTCAGAAAACCGGGAGTGGGCAAGAAACAAGTCCCTTCTGCACGAGACCGCATGAAAATAGTGCAGAGAGGACAGCCTCATCTGTGCCTCGTTCACCCTTGTAAGTGTGGAGAGGAGTGAGACACTTCCTCCGCGTCCTGCTCTTTACTAAGGGTAAAGGGCGCCAAGGAATCTGCCAGAGCGCGAGAAAGCGCCCGCAGGAGAGTCTCGGAAATGGAACTGAGTTCCAAAAGTTGTCAGCCCCCCTTCCTCAGAGAATAGGAGATTCTGCCCATAGAACGGCAGAACCGAATCCTTCCTCAACGGCTTCGTAAGAAGCGAAAGAAGTTCCGGCGTGACCGGAAACGGTGCACGCGGACGGGGAAAGGCCAACAGGAGGCTTCGAGACGACCTTGGCCAAGGCAACTTCCTCTGATCCGCTAAGGGCACGAAGGAGGAAGCCTGCGCAGGAGCGGCAAGGCATTCCGATGCCAGCTCCGAAGCTGAACCCTGAGGAACCAGCGACAAAACCGACGCCGGAGGCAACCCCCTGTCGAAGAGGGGGGCTTGGCGAAAAGGCAAAAAAGGCGAAAAGCTACTAAGGGTGATTCTTCAAACCAGAAGTAGCTGCTTCCTCTTTGCCAACCTGAAGTCCTTCCTGTTGGCAATCGATTGTGCTCATTCCCTAACTGAGAGGAGGATGAGAGGAATCAAAAACCCAAGGAAAGTGGGAGAGAGGAGCTAGCGGCCACCACCGGAGTGTGTGGATGCTGCTGTCCCAACAGAGGCAAGAAGCCTGTATGCCCATAGGGCAAGCCTTGTTCGAAATTCACCGGCGACCAAACGGAAGCAGCGGGAACTGAACCGGAAAATCCGGGAGGAGCCGGAAGTGCGGCAGCAACAGCAGCGCTATGCCAAAGCTGGCGCTGAGCCACCTACGAGCTGAAGCTCGGAACCCAAAGGTAGGCCGTAGGCCAGAACCGGAAGTGACAGTAACCTGTGCACTACCCGCTTGACCTACCTTCCTGCCAAGGCCGGAAGCGAAGCTGCCGGAAATGGCTGCCGTGCAAAGGGCAAAGCTCAAACCGGAAAGGGCCATGGGCTGCCCACACACCGATGAACTAACATTTCCAGCCGGAGCCGGAAGAGAAGCTGTCGCGGACGACTGCTTACGTATAGCGCAGCTCAAGCCGGATGGGATCATTATTTGTCCGCTTTCCAACGAGGCACTACTTCCGTGAACCGGAAGTGCAGCTGTCGCGTACGACTGCCGACGTAAGGCAAGGCTCGAACCGGACGTGACAGTAGCCTGTGCACTAACCAGTGAACCTACACTTCCGGCCGGAACCGGAAGAACAGCTGTCGCGGGCGACTGCTGCCGTAGGGCAAGGCTCGAACCGGACGTGACAGTAGTCTGTGCACTAGCCGGTGAACCTCTTACTTCCGGCCGGAGCCGGAAGCAGCTGTCGCGGACGACTGCTGACGTAAGTCGAAGCTCGAACCGGACGTGACAGTAGCCTGTGCACTAGCCAGTGAACCTCTTACTTTCGGCCGGAGCCGGAAGCAGCTGTCGCGGACGACTGCTGACGTAAGTCGAAGCTCGAACCGGACGTGACAGTAGCCTGTGCACTAGCCAGTGAACCTCTTACTTCCGGCCGGAGCCGGAAGCAGCTGTCGCGGACGACTGCTGACGTAAGTCGAAGCTCGAACCGGACGTGACAGTAGCCTGTGCACTAGCCAGTGAACCTCTTACTTCCGGCCGAAACTGGAAGCAGCTGTCGCGGACGACTGCTGACGTAAAGCGCAGCTCGAACCGGAGGGGACCATGGTCTGTCCGCAACCAGTGAACCACTACTTCCGGGAACCGGAAGTGCAGCTGCCGAAGACGGCTGCTGCGAGCACATACCTTGTACTGGCCGCGTCCCCGAAGGGACACGCTCAGGTGCACTCCCGCAAGCGGAAGCCACTGAGGCCGGCCACGAAGGGAAGCTTGTCCCAGCGAGTGGAATCCAGAGACAACACGAGCGCCAGTAGACTGGGCCGACGCTCCGGAAACGCAAGTGAGCGACAAGGACCCGGGTAAAAAACGTCCGGAATCCGAAGCTGCCGTCGTCACCCTCGAAGCCACCAAGCAAGGGACGCCCGCCCCCAGAAGTACGGATCTCTGTAAGCAAAGAAGCAATAAGACTAGCCACCAGAGCGCTAGGCTCTGGTGTCAACAAAGGGGGAGAAACGGCCGCACAAGCGGCCGAAACTGACGTCTGAGAGACAGACGGAGTCTCTTCCGGCGCCGAAAAAGGCACAGAAAAGACCGCATTAGTCTTAGGATCAGAAACATGTACCATGGGGCTATTGGCATAAGACGAGGAAGCCCCCCCCCCCCCCCCCCCCCCCCCGTCTTTTCTCACTAAACGCCCAGCCGGCGACGTGAGAAAGTAATCTACTGAAAAGTAACAAGTCTCGAGGACGTAAGCTTCAGCAGAACCGGAACTAGCACTAGCAAACAAGCCACAAAAGTAGCTACAAAAACATGCTACTGGCAAAATGTTCAAAGTCCGAGCACGGACCCAAACAGGCATACCAGTCTAACCGGAAGTGCAGCTGCCGAAAACGTAAGCTGACAAGAGGTAAACAAAGACTACTGAAAATTTAACTAAGTCCGGAACGGACCTAAAAATCAGCAGAATAATCAACTAGCAAAATAATAATAGCTTCGTAAGAAGCTAAATAACAAGGTAGTTTACATTCCTAGAAAGGACGTAAACATCTCGATAGCACAACATGCTAGGATAAAGGACGACTACCAAAAGGCGGCCGCCGAATACAACTACTGTAGAATTCTAAGTCCAGAACGGATGAAGAATCCTAGTAGAAAATAAACTTAGCACTAGCGCAGTAGCCGCTAAAGCAGCTAAAACTAACAGCCTACCAAGATAGTAAAGCGACCGGGCACGGACGAAAAACTACTCAGTAGAAACACAGCGTGCTAGCGAAAAATGGCTCCAACTGGAGGCCAACAAAACAACTACTGTAAAATCGAAGTCCAGAGCGGACAAGAAATTCAGCAGAAAAATTATTTACTAGCAAGAAAAAGATACCTACAAGGCATCTAAAACTAACTTCCTACCGAGTAAGCTCACCGTCCGAGCACGGACGAAAACCAACTCAGTAGAAACACCACGTGCTAGCACAAAATGGCCACCAAAATGGCGACCAACGCAATTAGAAACCGCTGAAGAAACTTCTGAGTCCAGAGGACGTAAGCAATTTCCAGCAGAATCAAATACAATGTCAAAATAAAATAAGGAACAATCTCACCAACTGGAAACAGCTAGGAGAAGACGGGAGGCCGAGGCCGGTGGGTGTCAGGCTGACAAAACGAAACGGCCTCGGAGCATAGCGCAAAAAACGACCTTATCTCTCTGGCTGAAAGGAGTCGAATGAGGGTGTCTCGTACCGGGTACGAGATCTGTGGCGTGATACGCTACGGGAGGCAACCCAGGGTAGCAAGCTTGCTACTTTTTTAGCTTGGGTTGCTTCCCTTAGTCTATAGGCGGGATAGCGTTTCAGACACCTTAGCTATCGACTGCGTCAATGCTAAATATGTGACTCGGAGTAAGAATATGTAATTTAATGTCGTCTGCTAGTCTACTGCTAGGCTACCTTGCCTGCCACCTGGGCAATCGAACCACTGGCACTGCAGTCTGCACTGACTGAGTCTGCACGCATGACGCAGGCTGGTAATAAGTCTTATATGTATATGGTAAGAACGTTCTGAACCTTACACGTTTTCGATTACGATTGTTCTTGCCTTGAAATAATAATTCGGAAACCATTCATTTACTGAACTGATGTAGTCGTATTTCTGTGTAGTCTGCTACAGAGTCGATCGAGTCAGTCTTCCAAACTGGTCTAGCTGGTACGTTATCGGAATAACACGTGTGTTTTCTCGGTTAGCCGCTGGGAATTGTATACTAACTCATCATTTGGTAATGTGGATGATAAGCTACATGCCACTAACACGGCATATGAGAAGAATCTATGCAAGTCGGCGAAAATTAGATGAAACACAGCGGCTTCTAGTTTTAGATCACTGGCACTGGCACAGGCAATCTGTCAGAAAAAAACCCCACTTCTGCTTTAATTGAGAAGCAGGGAATTTATGGTCATTTGGTATTGTGGAGAATATAAGCTACATGTCATTTAATTAATTCTGAGGATGAGAGCACATGCAGTCTCGCTTAGGGAAAGGGCGGAAGAATACGCTCTGTGGAAAAGTTAGCGCACTCCAAGAGTGCGCTAACAGTTTTAGCGCATCGCCATTAGCCAATCAACTGGTTCACATCAGTCATGTGACACCAGTACTTACTGACAATAATTATCATTATTATAAGGTAGGTCGGGGGATCAATAGCGCAACACCTGGCGTCACCTCCATACCGCAATAACACACGACGTGTTCACACTGTGTCGGCCTGTCTCCCAACACACGGCTACCTGTTGCTTTGCTTCACTCGTGTGTGTGTATCTCACTCACCATACCTGTAAGTTGCTCAGTTTCTTGTCCGAGTCGGTCGTGTGTGTGTGTGTGTGTGTGTGTGTGGTGTGTGTGTGTGTGTGTGTGCATGTGTGTGTAAGTGTGTGTGTGTGTGTGTCTGTCCGTTTGTCGATCGGTCGGTGGGACTGTCTATATGTCTGTCTCTCTGTCTGTCTCTCTCTTCGTATGTTTTGAGAGGAATTGAATCCTGATCGCTGCGTTTCGCTCAACTAAGCCGCGTTGTTTGTTTTGCACTTTTGCTGCAAATGTTGGTCTTTTTTTGTGGGTTGGTTTGTTCTTTGGCCTCGTTGCAGTGGTCAGCGTGAGTAAATCGTTTGATGGTGGAGCACCGCAAGTGTCACACACACACACTTCTTAACTATGCGACAAACCACCATTTGCCAAATTGAGCACTTGTGATGAAAACATAAACACATGTCGCGAGTGAAATTCTCTCGGTAGTTGGGCAGAGATCCATTGACATGCTTACTGTAATGACACGATGATTGAACTGTGCAGGTCTCCGCGGTTCACATAGGCACACTCTCGCTCTGGTTGGAAAGGGTAATCAATTTGTTTGTGTGTGTGTGAGTGTGTGTGTGTGTGTGTATGAGTGTGTGTCACAGTGAGCAGTGCGAGTGTGTGTGTGTGTGTGTGTGAGAGTGTGTTTGTGTGAGCCCCGTTAAGCTGCCTTTTGCAAGTTTACACACCCTCATAAGGATGCCGGGTCGGTATATCCTGCCGGCAGCATAGGAAAATATTGTCAAAAGCCGTATAAAACGGTCAATAAATACCCCTAAATTAAGTTTCGTTTCGTTTTACGTCAGGCAGGAAAATGGAGGTAAAATGTCACGGATGCATGTTTTTTACACACCTCTTGCGTAACACGTGACCGCGCTTACGCGGTAAAATTCCTTACACAAGGTCACACAAGTTCGGCGCGCCACAAGTTCAGTTGACACTGAAAATGGACGCCGTAGTTTGGAGAGAGCAGCGGCAAGAGCAGCGATGTGACCGAAAGAGGAGGGCCCCAAAGGGTTTAAAATCGTGATCGTGATTGGCGTTTTTTGACCTTTCTGTGACCGTGATTGCCGAAATTTCCATTTCTGTGATCGTGATGGGACTTTGCCCGTGATCCGTGATGACAAAAAAATCAAGTCTCGTGATCGTGATCGTCATTTGTTTTTGTGATCGTGATGGGCATTATTGCAAAGCATTTTATTTTCAACGTACATTTTTCACAGCTGTATCACTCTATGATCCTCTATTCGTCAAGGAGCCAATCCCGATTGAAGGGGAAGCAACAACACATTCAGAAATATGATTTTGACAGCGATTGCTTCCCTTAAGAGAACCAATCACACACAAAAAGAGATCCAATCAGAAGGCAAATTGCAAAAGTCTGCCAAACTTCATCCAATGGAAGGGCTTCGTGCAAAAGTTTTTAGTGCATTCAGTCAAATTCGAATTCAAAGATCAAAAATGGCGTGCAGCGGTACTGTCATCGAACTTGTTATATTTTGTGGATTCAAGCCAGACCAAAGCAGGCGGCGAGAATGCCTTCCTTGGTGGAAAGGTCTTTCCGAAGACGAAATATCAAGATATGTTGATCTATGTTGCTCCATGACTGTTCTGAATGTAGGCAAAGATCTTGAAATTTGTTCAAGATCTTGAGTGAGATCATTGACATTGTCGACATTGCCACGTCCGGCTGTCACTCGCTCACTGTGTGACCTCGACTGGTTCGAGATCGAGTCTGCGTGTAGCCAAAAACGAAACTAGAAATGTGTTTTTCATCCCAGCATTGTGGACACGCTTGGCATAGATTCTAATTGTCGCTTCTTTGCATTAAGCTTGGATTTATTTTAGCGCCTGTAAACTTTAATATCAACAATGGGTTAAGTTCAGAAACAATGGCGGGGAGACGTGCCAGTTTGGGTCACTTGATCCTCATGTCAAAGACGATCAAAGTCATGTTCGTTGGGGATTTTGTCAAGCATGCTACTTTTCCGGTAATTTCCGGAAATCCGATAAAGCCGTTTTCAAAATCCAGTAAAGTCAAATTTATTCCGGTTAAGTTGAAAAATGTCCGCAAAATCGATGCATGTGAATATCGCGCAACGCGACCGGGCGCCGGTCTCAATGAAGCCAGCGCACAGTAGTGTTGTTTTCACCAGTTTGGAGGTGGGGGGGAGGCTAAAATGGGATTTTTAACAAGATCACAACACTATTACAGCCCTGAAAATGATGCCCAGAATGCACCAGATTGCACAGATTTTAACCGTTTTTTGAAAAAAATTTCGGGGGGGCATGCCCCCGGACTCCCCTAGTTGGCTCGCCTGCTTTGCAGGCTCAGGCTTGTGGCTTAGCCACTGGCACTGCTTTCAGGTAAAACCATTTTTGGCCAGTACTTTCATAAATTCCGTTTCGTAACCGTCACTGTGACTTGACGAACTGTCGTTTTTTTTGTTTTTGTTTTTTTGGTTTTTTTTCACCGCAATACACAGTTCATTGCGAAGATCTTCCTCGGTAATTCGTTCCAATTCCCCATACTTTTTGTTGTCAAGAAACAACTTGAAAGAACGTTTCAAACTCATCATCCTCCATCTTGCTTGTCGAAGCGCTAAAGTACTTTATCGATGCAAGTCTGGGACAGGCTGATCTTTCTTAACCCAATGTGGGATTTTCAGTGGGGCGACCACCCCCAACCCAGCGCGTCCCCGGGTGGCGGATAGGGGAACGGTCTTCAGATATGGAGATCAGCCGCTTGCGGCCGCGGACCAAACTGGCTCCGGGTGGGATCCCGGAAAATCCTCCCCCCTGTGCTCTCAGGGTAGGACGTACGGGCCATGAGCTAAGGGTGAGGTAACCCCGACAGAAAACCCCGAATGCTGAAGACGGAGGACCCGGGCCGCACGGCGCATTCTAACAAACCACGGGTACACGCACTTACGCAAATGATGACACAATCAACCAAGCTGCGAACGCCAAGAAGAAGAAGAAGAAGATCGATGCAAAAACAAAAGCAGAAAACTTCAGTCGACGAAACCGACTCAAATGCAGCGCAGACGACACGACGAGATAACGGAAGGAAGTGAGCCTCGCTTTGGCTCAACTGCCGTTAAAGATACCGTTATTCTCGTATGCAAATACGAACGAGAAGTTGGTCATACGAACAAGCCTTGTGCTGGCGACGCAAATCGGGGAATGGCTGGGCAACGAAAATCGCCGCTGGCGTGCTAAAGGTTAATTTTTTTTCTTTCTTATTTTTGTGAAATTCCATGACTTTCCATGACTTGAATTGAAATTCCATGACTTTCCAGGCCTGGAAAATTAAAAATCAAATTCCATGACTTTCCATGACCTGTACGAACCATGTGTATTATTATCATTATAAAGTCACTTGATATAACGTACGTCCATGGCTTTCCAAGTTGAGTCATAATAGTGCTTTAAGAGTGCAGTATCACTTTTCTCAATTTGTCGGTACACTGCACTTGGTGTTTACCTTTACAATTTAGCCTGAGCGACCTACTCAGCCTGTCGACAACGCCCATGTAAAATAATGGTATGGCAAGTTTAAATTGTGAGGATACCATCTGGTGTACACTCTAACGTTTACTTATCAAAATATATCCAGCTCTAATTAGTGTCAACAATCTACGACACGACTGCCAACTAGTCTCGGCCCGCTCAAAAAACAATGACCGAGACTTTCAGTAATTCCTTCGCGTGACGTCTAACCCTCTTACGCCATAATGTGACGTCTTCAAATGACGAAATGTTAAAGTTTCTACCACAGACATACACACGCACAAACAAAGTTAGATGATAGCATAGGCTACACTTCGTGAGCCAAAAAACGGAATCGCACAAATAAATCGGATGGCCCATTGAAAATAATCGGAAAAGTCGGAAAAAACGGAGAATTTTCATCCCTGCTCTACACACACACACACACACACACACACACAGATACACCACGACCCTCGTCTCGATTCCCCCCTCTATGTTAAAACATTTAGTCAAAACTTGACTAAATGTAGAAAGGGTGAGTCTGACAATTAAAAGAAAAATTGAGCTTATTCAGAAGCTGGAAACTGGCTACAAAAAAAGAAAGGAAGTAGCTGAGGAATATGGAATTTCAGCAGGTTGTCTGACCAACATTATGAAAGAAAAAGAAACATTGAAAAGTCTTAGGGTTAGGGTTAGCCTAACCCTGACAAAAGCAAGGAGGCTCGAAGAACAACAGCCAACAGGTGAAAGATTAATGGGACTATATCTCACATCAAACGCAATGTGTGGACACGGAAATGAGAACGTATAGTGAAAAAAAGTTCGGTTATATTGAATTTCTGAAGGAACAAGGAGGGAAATTCAATATAACCGAGAATTGCCTAAATTGAAGTTCCGGCTATATTGAAGGTCTTCCCGGGTCCCATGCCACTTCAATATAGCCGGGTTTCACTGTAGTACAATGAATATACGTTTTTGTTTTTTTAAATTGGAAGGGTTCGATGTTAGGGTTACCCAAGATTTGAATTTATGCTTTCATGTACAAAATGTATCATCTTGGTCTTATATTTATCCACACGTGAGCATCTTGATTGGATCACTGAGGGCGTTATACAAATTCTTGCTTGGGCCTTTTAGAGATCGACTTTTTATGCACATTTTATGGCACTTTGCTTCAAACTTATTGTATGCCTTCGATTCTCATCGAGTTCTAGCGGTCTCTCTGATGTGATGCATTATGGCCAGTGTTGTTATATTCTATCTAATGTACAAACCACTATAGCTTGAATGATACATTGTGCCGCAAGTGCCTAATGATATGTTTAGCACTTGCACCATAATACTGTGGTTGATGACATACCTGATGAAGAGAAGTGGGGTAAAAACGGTTCAAGTGTTTTTACTATCAGAGGTAACGATTTTAAGTGTTCGCATGGGTATGCATGATCTGTTTCCGCATTTTAAGTGTTCTCTTGTTCTTATTAAATATATGCATAATTCGTAATGCAACTCAAATCTGCTGTGGCAGCCATTTTCATTCCCACGCTTATGTTGCCAAGGCGTGAGCTGTGGTGTGCTATGTGTGTATTGACGTTCTTTTCTGATTGAAAGGGTGTCCATAGCAAGCTCACAGAAGAAAATGCTCATGTGTGATATTTAACTCTTGTTGAATCTCAGCTGTTATGGCAGTTTCAGTCTCAAACTTGTCCATAGCTCACAACTAATTATTTGTCATTTGAATGTATGGTTGCTATTTTTGTTTAAACATTCCACTTTGAATAGGGTTTTATTCCACGAGGGACGCAAATTGAGTTATCAGTTTCACATCAAAAAAACAATTGTTGAAAACACCAGATTTATTCTTTATCCTTCCATCCACATTGCAAACTTGCATGTCTTCAGGCCCTTCAATCAGGGGTGGGCTTATGATATGCTGGGTGATCTTAGAATAACCCTTTTTAGCGGATGAGCGTATGATACGAAGAGCGGGGCACGAGGTGAGTGTCTGCAGAAAAAATGTAATAACTCCTAAAATACTAATTATCCTGCAACCATATTACAGTTGTCAAAACCCGAAATGTAGCGCTACTTATTCACGTTGCTCTTTTTACAAAAAAATGCGTATCTATTGAATAACTATCCAAAACACAAGGCAGGTCGCTGATTTGTGGTCGGGTGCTCTTATGAAATACCCCCTGTGCGCTTATGATAGCTTGATTTTTCGGATCGGATGCGCTTATGACTGGTTTTTCGCTGCACTGCTTAGTTCCCACTTTCTTTGCTACCTTGTTGCTACTAAAACGTATACACATTATTTTATTTAGCCCTTTGCCGCGACAAGGTTCTGCAGGTAAGCGCACGCTATCAAGAGAGCATCAATGGTTTTCAACATATTTGTGATGGCTTCTGTCATTTGGAACAACTGCGTTTGCAGCATGCTTATAGCCATCGCGTATTTGGATGACCTCCAATCCTGGGCACACTTGGATTTTAACCGATTGACTGTTTCTTTCTTCATGACAGACGATTTACGCAGGTCCTGTACTCTGGAGCTGAGGATTTTTACAACGGAGTGCAGGTCAGCAGGTTGCAAGTCCTTGTTTTTTACCTTTGCGATTTTCTCTTTGATAATGTGAAGTTCCTCCTCTTTTCTTGAAACGTTTTCGTTGTATGTCGGTGGGGTTTCACACCCCCAAAGATCTATGTCACCATGACAGGCTGTTAAAGAGGAATTTATCTTTTTTCCATCAAGGGCAACTTTGACCAGTTTCGATTTGGTGTTTTGAGAAAAGTGGTCCACACATTCATTTAGTATGCCGGGAGAAATTTTCGGCTTGTTACTGGATTCTTTGGATAATCTCTGAAGGCTGGGTACAGCAAAATTTATATTGTATGCTCTGTCAAAATCACATTTTTCACTTTTTGTCTTGGTTCTTTTCACTCCAGGTTCTATCTCATCTGTATCCACTCCAGGTTTGGTCTCAGCTTCTGTCATATCCACTCGATCTTCTGTTTCATCTCTATCCGATCCAGGTTTGGTCTCAGCTTCTGTCATATCCACTCGATCTTCTGTTTCATCTGTATCCACTCCAGGTTTGGTCTCAGCTTCTGTCATATCCACTCGATCTTCTGTTTCATCTGTATCCGCTCCAGGTTTGGTCTCAGCTTCTGTCATATCCACTCGATCTTCTGTTTCATCTGTATCCACTCCAGGTTTGGTCTCAGCTTCTGTCATATCCACTCGATCTTCTGTTACATCTGTATCCACTCCAGGTTTGGTCTCAGCTTCTGTCATATCCACTCGATCTTCTGTTCCATCTGTATCCACTCCAGGTTTGGTCTCAGCTTCTGTCATATCCACTCGATCTTCTGTTTCATCTGTATCCACTCCAGGTTTGGTCTCAGCTTCTGTCATATCCACTCGAACTTCTGTTTCATCTGTATCCGCTCCAGCACCTGTCAAAAGATTATCCCCATGTTGTGCCAGCTTTCTATCTTCTTCAGCTTCTCTTCCATTCATGAAGCGAATGAATCTGCCATGGAATAAGCGATAGCCTGTGTGCCAAAACAGAAGGGACTCTTTACTGTATCTCATTCTTTTTTTGTCTCCAGTGGCGTAATAGTTCACAACGTCAAGAAATAACCGAAAGGCAATATTATCAAGGGGAAAATGTCCTTGAATTATCATTTGATGAAAACTAATCCATTCACTTATCAAGCCGTTTTCAGCCAGAATTTGTCCAGCCTTTTCGGCAAGGCTATTCACAAAATAGTTAACCGCACTAGGAGTGTGCTCTTGGGGATGTTTATCGTCATTCTGAGACACTGGCGTAGGCTCTTGAGCCTCTTGATTGCCATTCTGAGATGCTGGAGTAAGCCCAATGGAATTTGGAATTTTATCCACTATTATTTTGTTTTGATCGGTTACAACTATTTTGCAGCCTTTCTCAGCGCACTCTTTTGGTGAAAAATCGAATGCTTTTGTGCATAGCCTCCGCTTGCCTGTCTCCGTGTTAAGCTGAACAAAACAATACCGAAGCTTATGTGCTTCATGTTTATCAACTGTGTGGGTTATGATTTCTTTGAAGATGGAGAACCCTTCTCCACAATGGTAACATCTATAATCCATGATCTGTAAAATGAGAACATTTAATTAAGATCATTCAGGTCATCAAGCAAAAAACTAGGCAGCGCAGCGAATAACCAGTCATAAGCGCATCCGATCCGAAAAATCAAGCTATCATAAGCGCACAGGGGGGTATTTCATAAGAGCACCCGACCACAAATCAGCGTCCTGCCTTGTGTTTTGGATAGTTATTCAATAGATACGCATTTTTTTTGTAAAAAGAGCAACGTGAATAAGTAGCGCTACATTTCGGGTTTTGACAACTGTAATATGGTTGCAGGATAATTAGTATTTTAGGAGTTATTACATTTTTTCTGCAGACACTCACCTTGTGCCCCGCTCTACGTATCATACGCTCATCCGCTAAAAAGGGTTATTCTAAGATCACCCAGCATATCATAAGCCCACCTCTGATTGAAGGGCCTGGTCTTGTAATATAAGCTTTACACCAACCGAGCATTTATGTGTTGTTGCATTAATCAGAAATGGGAGGCAATGAAGCAAGTTTTACAAATATGAAGCATGCATTCCAGTTGCAAGTCTGTGTGATTTTGGTCTAAATAAAATAAAGAGCCTGATGAAAATGTTATCATTCTTACTTTCACTTGTGAAGTTGTCTGAACTTATTGCATGCAAATCTTCATGGTTCCTGCCTGAAGTTGGCCTCAAGAATAGCTTGTCTGCAGAATACTTCTCTACATGCATGTTCAAGCATTAAACTTCTTACAGTAGTAGATGCAATAATCAAAGGGATGTCATTTTGTAAGCGCTCTAAATGCATACGACACATGCAACGAGTGAGAGTTTTGTGGAATCAGTCTCCTGACACCCGAGAGAATAGGAAGCATCAAAATGAACAAGCGACTTTCATCCTGGGGTGTTAGATTAGTTGCAACTTCCATGGTGTATGCCTCTAGAACACTTAGTTATGCCCCTTTGTTTCTCAGATTTTCAAAGTTCTCTGCGTCTTTTGATGAAGATTAGTGGAACCCCTCTTTCAAGCCCTTTCTTTTTCAGTTCATCTCTGTAGATTTACATCCATTTTAATTTAAGACGCGGTTTTCTCAGATCTTGAAATAGGGGTTCCACTGTAATACATTCTGCAAGGTGTGGCCTCGGGTTCTTAGAGACTGATCATGTTGCTTAGTCACACGATATACATTCAATCATCAATATCATGACTCTTGAAAACACGCAAGAAATGTTATGTTATCTGATATTATTGAATTTACCAAATCTGATCATTTATTTTACGTCACTCTATAATCTGAAGCCTTTCAAATCCATCTCTTTTTCTTTGCAAAATCACTTGCACATGTGACAGAGTGATTATTTTGTCTGTTGTAATTATTGTGTATGTTAAATGTAACATTGTTATTGTAGATTAACTATTTTATAGTTTCACACACACACACACACACACACACACATTCACTCACTCAGTGTTATTGTAATAGTCAGGGAAACAAGTTAAATTACTCTTGTATGTAGTTTTATAGTTTAAGCCGATGGCAGTAAAGTATTTTAGGTATTTTCCTCTTGGACTGGTTTGGTGACCAAACCAGGCAACCGGCTAACTGAACTTTTTGTATTTTATCTGTAGCAGACGAGTTTTGCTGCGGGATGGATGTATCGCTTCTGTAATGTAGAATACGCACCAATCAGGAGCGTACAGCAATCCTTTTGTCATAAGCTCACTGCGCATGCGTGATAACGTGATTATTGACATTACCAACGGAACTACAGAATGGAAGACATGAACAATCAATAAAGAATCTAGAAAACCAACGTGACTGCCGTTTTCCTGCGTGATTGATGCGAGCCTCTGAACGAACTCCACAGAAAGTTCAGCAAGGTTTCACACACACTTGGCAAAAATTACTCTGATACTGGCCATCGCTCTGTTAACGCTGTCTCAGTTCTTGCCTGTAGATCCAAAGCCACCGGCACCACGATCCGTTTTGTCCAATGACTGAAACATGGACAAAACAGGCCTCAAATTAAAAACAAGGGCAAAGCCCATACGACGCACATGCTTGACCTTAACCTTTACGTGACCTTGACCTTCAGCTAAACCTAGCAATGACATCATACACTAAGAACTGCTCTACACATTTTTCCTACCAAAATACATGTGACCTTGACCCAAGGTCAAGGTCATCCAAGGTTATGCAACACAAAGCTGTTAATTCAAGACATAGGAAGTACAATGGTGCTTATTGGCTCTTTCTACCATGAGATATGGTCACTTTTAGTGGTTCACTACCTTATTTTGGTCACATTTCATAAGGGTCAAAGTGACCTTGACCTTGATCATATGTGACCAAATGTGTCTCATGATGAAAGTATAACATGTGCCCCACATAATTTTTAAGTTTGAAACAGTTATCTTCCATAGTTCAGGGTCAAGGTCACTTCAAAATATGTATACAATCCAACTTTGAAGAGCTCCTGTGACCTTGACCTTGAAGCAAGGTAAACCAAACTGGTATCAAAAGATGGGGCTTACTTTGCCCTATATATCATATATAGGTGAGGTATTCAATCTCAAAAACTTCAGAGAAAATGTGAAAAATGTGAAAAATAGCTGTTTTTTGGACAACATTTATGGCCCCTGCGACCTTGACCTTGAAGCAAGGTCAAGATGCTATGTATGTTTTTTGGGGCCTTGTCATCATACACCATCTTGCCAAATTTGGTACTGATAGACTGAATAGTGTCCAAGAAATATCCAACGTTAAAGTTTTCCGGACGGCCGGACGGACGACTCGGGTGAGTACATAGACTCACTTTTGCTTCGCATGTGAGTCAACAAAGGTAATGGTATTCCACGAACCATATTCCACTAACCATAGGAGAGCAAGATGTTAGAGATCTCAACTGTTCTCAAGCGAGCTTTATGAGGGAGGTGCCTATTTCCTCTCGGCCTTCCCCATCCCCAGAAGTACATTAGAAGTGGTCAACAACCATTACCTACAGTCGACGCGCGTTGATACAACCGCTCACTGGGCTTTTCCCAAAATCTGATGTTACTAAAGATAGAATGGGTTCTTTCATATACCAAGATATTTTAGGATGGCATGATTGAAAGGTATCTGCTTTGCTACCCCCCCCCCCCCCCCTCCACAACCTAATTATTGTTCTGTCCAAGGCTTGTAGCCTTAACTTACCATCTTTTACACCACACAAGGCAGTCTTGACAGGAATATAAAAAAGAAAACCAAACTCACCTCTGCTTCTTCAAGGGCAGGTAAGTAGATTCTCTCGCAGATCAGCTGTGCTATTCTGTCTCCCTTCTTGACTGCACATAGATTAGGAATGACATAATTCATGACGATTATTTGCTTTCCCAATTCCTCACTTATGTTCTTGCACAGATTATTGACTCACTCAATCATGGGAATTCCAAAATAGAAAAAACTCTGAAAAAAAGGCCAAGGTCCAGGGTGCGCCCAGGCTCCGGCGGGGTACAGGGACAGAAATATTGACTTGACTTGACTTGACTTGATTTGACGGAAAACGAATGTGAGCATTTTAGACCAATATTTTGATAGTTCTCGTGTAATCAAATAATGGATAGAGAGACAATAGTATACATTTAATTTAATGTACCTTTTTGTTTGGCGCAGACAAGTTTTTATTTTCTCGCTGAAATGTAATTTCCTTTTCAAGGAAATCCGCGATTTCGCGGACAATTCCCATGCCTGCATAATACACAAGTTACAGAAGGAATATGGGATGAACAAACACATCAGTATTGAGTTCATCCTCCTTTTTAACACACGACTATTGACTTGTCCACTTCCCCAGAGGTGTAAAACCTGAAGCAGGGTTTAGCCTGGGATGAAAAGGCAATGGGACACGTGTCCCCATCTTCCATATTCTGATGGGACATAGTCGAAGGCAAGTAGCGCTTTGACCAAAGATGCAAAATGGTGCAATATGGTGCCATCTGAGAATTAGCCGCTATAGTGTGTTATTATGTGCGTACGTGTGTGTGTGTAATCCGATATAAAGTGTACATTTGGTGGTGCAGTGGTACATTATCTCAATGTGCCCTTTGACGCACTGAAGGGAATTGTGATGGGACATTTTCAGATTTAATGCGCCAATGGCGCAGGGCGGACTAGTAAATGAAACCTTGCTGAAGCACTATTTCCAGAGCTACCTATACTTGCATATACCGTAAAGTACCTTGTAAGCGCCCACCCCCCCTGTGCACCAATTCCGACCCAAAGTAGGGGGGTGGGCGCTTACTAGGTACTACACCCTATGCACGAGCAGTTTGATCACTTCGTAATCATATCTTCTTTCTTTTTTCATCTTCCATTGTTTTTCTTGTTCGTATTGTCATTAGAAGAGCTTGGGGGAGACAAATGCCGTCGCATCCTTTTCTTGTCTGCAGAGGTGCCGCTGTCGGCCGCACTGTGCCCTCTGTTTCCCTTGAACAAGGGGTACATCTGGTTGGTATTGGTACCTCGCCGACAGCATGCCTTTGTTTCCAACGCTTCAGCCACATAGGTGATGCGACAAATTCGTCTATGTCCAGTCCACCAGCCAGTTCTAAGGCTCTTCTTTGCAAATCTTTGTTGCGGACGACACCCCCTTCCGCCCGCTCTTGATCAAGATATTCTAACACACCTTCATCTACCTCTTCTGATCTGACGTCTCGACCGCCATGTAATTTTCGCTTCTTTTCCTTTCCGGCCTGGTGACGTAACAGGGTATCGCGATTCTCTCGCCATTCTCCTTTTTCTATCTACCCCAAACTCACTTGCTGTTTGCGACACATTTCCATTGGCGTTATTATCCAAATAGTCAAGAGCTGACAGCTTAAATGCAACGGTGTACGAATTGATCCGCGGCATCTTGTAATCAATCATTGACTTGCAGGCGTTTAGATCCAAGGCGTGCAGACACACATGATAGGTTTTGCAAGAAAGGGAAATCATTCACAAAACTAGCAGATCAAGTGCGGAATTTTCATTTCCCCTGATTTCAATGGTGTAAAGTGGGGGGTGGGCGCTTACAAGGTACTATACCCTATGCACGGTTTTGGACTAAAAGTGGGGGGTGGGCGCTTGCAAGGTACTTTACGGTATATACAGTAATGCAGTCAACAATTGCAAGGAAACCATGGAGTAGCAAACCAAACTCTCACATGATAAAAAACACTGCAAAAAGTAACCTGACCATGAAATGGAAAGCAAGACTCAGACCTGTTTACCCTAAACCCGAGGCAAGAGTACTTTCCCAAAAAGTTGAGTGTATTTTTCAAAAAGTTGGTGTACTTTGCAAGCAAAGCCACATGGGCTAGGGAAAATGTACGCGTGGATGCAAACGTATTTGTGTAAGAATAGCATGTCAGTCTTGTGAACACCTTCAGAATTTAACTCCTTCCAATACAACAGGGATAAAACATTTTATTTTAATTTTATTTTACCTGTCAGTTTATAGCATTATAACCAGTGTCTTCCAAACAGATTGATAATGAAAAGATGAAGTTCGTGAAATAACATCTGCGGTTGACAGTCGGAAGTTTATTTTTACAATCATCTCAGAAAACATTGCTACAGCACGGACTACAGACTTTTCTTCTGGCAGGATTTGCTTTGCGGGAATGAACTTCATAAAATTTTTCCTTGGCAGCTTTCAGCGGATTTCTTTGCAGCAACCTTGTCCAGATGAGATTTGGAAATGCAGTGTCGTTCGATGTCATATTTCCCAGAATGGGCAACGGAGAAATCTGATTTACAATACTTGCAGTGTGCATGACTTTTTCCCAAAGTAGACTCCACAATTCCTGGCTCTTTCTTATATTTCTCCAAGAAAATCTGCTGCTTCTGCTGTTTAGATTTGGTATAGTCATCCGAAACTGGCACATTTTTCCGCTTCACTGCCACGATTGTCCAGACAATCGCACGTGCCAACAACTGAACAAGGTTTCCACAGCTGAAGACTCGCTGTCATGGTTATCTCCCTTCGACCGAAACCGGTATCAGTTGTACCATCCCATAATCAGCACACCAACACCGGAAAATGTATTCTAGACTTTTTCTCGGGCGTATTTTGTGCGTGTGTCGCGTACCGATAATAATTTGGCGTACAAAATACGCCCAAATGTACTGGTAAACAGGTCTGAAGACTACTGATCCAAAAAGTAGCTAGGAACACATGGGAATCTGTGAAGTTCAGATACAATAAAAACAATAAGCTAGATTAAATAACAACATACAGTGCATATGGACATTTCATATTTCCCCCCAAAAAATTATATAGTAGGTAAAGGGACATTACTCACCTTCAAACTCTGTCTCAGCAAAGTTGAAGAGCACAACACCTACGTTGCCACGGTAATCTTGATCAATGACGCCAGCTGCACACAGACAATGCATGGGTATGTGGCAGATTTGATTGAAACCGAGGGCCGCCAGGGGGGTTGTGCAGGATGTTCATTATTTACTCGTGATGTTTGTCTGACCTCGCGTTGTGTTTTGTTTGAGTGTAAGAATGTTTCCTGTTTCCCTCTTATATCCCCGATGCAGTAGTATCTAGCTCTCACACGGCCAACGGCCTCTCTCTTGCGAATTGAAGTAGCCCACACCGTGGTTGTACAATTTAAAACATTTATTTCATAAGTTCATAGAACAAAATCGCCGTCGCTTTCTTTCGCAAGCTCTCTCCCTTTCTCTCTTCGTCACTTCTTTTCGTCCATGTTTCAGTCTGTCTTCATACCGTCGCTAATTAATTCTGGGGCTTTCCCATGCTCCCGCTTAAACAAGGAGTGATTATCAGATTCCCGTTTAATCAAGGAATTTATTCAGACTTTATAACAAAGCTCCCGATTGACAAGGAGCTATTTAGTGTGTAATGCAAGGTTCCCGATTAACAAAGAATGATTATCACTACAGATCTAAGAACAATCCTTACGATTAAAAAGAAAGGCTGGCTCCCGATTATCAAAGAGCTTGGTTAAAATTTACGATTCCCGATTACCAAGGAATTTAGCTAAAGTTAACGACTCCCGATTGACAAAGAGTCTAGTTAAAGTTAATGATTCCCGATGGACAAGGAATCCTGAGCCCGCGAATTCCGAAACGTTATATAGACCTCGATTCTTTGGACTATTTCGCATACTCATGCACTACCGTGAACTCTGACCCTGGATCACTAACTTCCGGCAAATAATCCGATTCTTTCTCGAATTACGTTACCCTATTTTCCGCTAACCGTCGTTAAACAACCAAGTCCGTAAGTGACTATTATCATAAAGAAACTTGTCATTTTATCAAACTACTCCCGCACATCGATACTAACAAATTAGCGACTGGTCGTCTGCGGTCAAGTCACGTCTGCATGAAGCATCGGTTCCAAGCCGTCACACAGGCTAGTATCGTGCGTCGTAAATTACGTCACATCAAAACAAGTCGCGTAAGGCGAAAATACAACATTTAGTCAAGTAGCTGTCGAACTCACAGAATGAAACTGAACGCAATGCAATTTTTCAGCAAGACCGTATACTCGTAGCATCGTCAGTCCACCGCTCATGCTCATGGCAAAGGCAGTGAAATTGACAAGAAGAGCGGTTTAGTAGTTGCGCTGAGAAGAATAGCACGCTTTTCTATACCTCTCTTCGTTTTAACTTTCTGAGCGCGTTTTTAAAGGCATATGTACTCGATGACTATACACGCTAATTGCTTTACCAACAGCTGGAGACATGCTAAATTAAGTTCCCTGCAAAATATTGTGGTCTAGGACCCCTTCAATGTTGAGATATGTTAATTTTCATTTTGATCTGGATCGTCCTATTTATAGATTTGGCAACACATGTAACGTTGATGCAAGGGAGCTAACACCGCGGCTTTGTTGACATCCTCACTTTTTCAGAGGCTAGAACAAGCTGTAATGCATGTATTATGGTCCGCGCATGGTGACATATCGTCATTATATGGTCTTATGGTGCGTTTGACATCGATTATGGGCAAACTACACTTTGTAAACACGGGAGCGCGTACATATGCCTTCTAAACATATATCTATATGTTTTTGGAATCAGGAACCGACAAGGAATAAGATGAAAGTGTTTTTAAATTGATTTCGAAAATTTAATTTTGATAAATTGTTATATTTTTAATTTTCAGAGCTTGTTTTTAATCTAAATATAAGATATTTATATGTTTTTGAAATCAGAAAATGATAGAGAATAAGATAAACGTAAATTTGGATCGTTTTATATATATATATATATATTTTTTTTTACAATTTTCAGATTTTTAATGACCAAAGTCATTAATTAATTTTTAAGCCACCACGCTGAAATGCAATACCGAAGTCCGGGCTTTGTCGAAGACTACTTGACCAAAATTTCAACCAATTTGGTTGAAAAATGAGAGCGTGACAGTGCCGCCTCAACTTTCACGAAAAGCCGGATATGACGTCATCAAAGACATTTATCGAAAAAAATGTTCGGGGATATCAATCTCAGGAACTCTCATGTCAAATTTCATAAAGATCGGTCCAGTAGTTTGGTCTGAATCGCTCTACACGCACATACACACACCACGACCCTTGTTTCGATTCCCCCTCAATGTTAAAACATTTAGTCAAAACTTGACTAAATGTAAAAATGGTGTGAAGCTACGAAAGTGCATTCGTACCAATGATCGGTAGCGAAGTCACTCCAACACACGCATGCATCCTAAACATTGTTAGTGGTCTGTAAGGCTATTCCCTCACAGGTAAATTCTCTCCTAAACAGTCTAGGCGCGGTCGCAGCACGCGCCATCACAGTGTTCGCACGTGCCAGTAAGAGGAGTGGCTTAGCTAGCCGTTTGTGCAGTAACCATGTCGGTATCAATTAAGCTCCACCGCCGCTTCGGTCCCAGTGTGTTATTTTGACCTGCCATCCTACGGTCAAGAACTTTCCCACCATCGGTAGCAGACTATCAAGTTTCCAAACGCTGACAACTCCGAAGACTCTGGAGAGAATTTCTCTCTGTAGGGCTGCAGAGGTTTAATGTACAGATTTCCCTGTGTCACTGCTCAAACCAGGCCCGTTTTTTTTTTTTTACTTCGAGCACAGAAAGACTGATCAAAGTTTACTCAGCTGAAAGGTTGAAAGATACATATCTGACCAAGTGCAGGCTTTCCGAACTTTTTAAATCATTATGACTTATGCTCAGCAATAACAGACACACACACGACACGTGACACACACACATGGGTGCAACCTGGAAAATTCCAAAAACCTGCAAAAGTTGGGGTCCCCTGGCAGGGTACAGGTGCAGCGCCCCGTTGGGGGAGTCTGGGGGGCAAAGCCCCCCCGAAGCTGAAGCTTTTTTTAGTATTTAAAATGCCCAAAAAAACCTCTCCTGGAACAAAAACATACAAAGTAAACCATACTATTCATCCTGAAATTGACTGATTTTAACGCGTTTTTACATTTAGTCAAGTTTTGACCAAATGTTTTTACGTAGAGGGGGGAATCGAGACGAGGGTCGTGGTGTATGTGCGTGTGTGTGTGTGTGTGTGTGTGTGTGTGTGTGTGTGTGTGCGTGTGTGTGTGTGTGTTTGTGTGTGTGTGTCTGTGTGTGTGTAGAGCGATTCAGACTAAACTACTGGACCGATCTTTATGAAATTTGACATGAGAGTTCCTGGGTATGAAATCCCCATTTTTCATTTTTCAATAAATGTCTTTGATGACGTCATATCCGGCTTTTCGTGAAAGTTGAGGCGGCACTGTCACGCTCTCATTTTTCAACCAAATTGGTTGAAATTTTGGTCAAGTAATCTTCGACGAAGGCCGGGGTTTGGTATTGCATTTCAGCTTGGTGGCTTAAAAACTAATGAGTGAGTTTGGTCATTAAAAATCTGAAAATTGTAAACAAAATATTTTTTTTATAAAACGATCCAAATTTACGTTTATCTTATTCTCTATCATTTTCTGATTCCAAAAACATAAAAATATGTTATATTTGGATTAAAAACAAGCTCTGAAAATTAAAAATATAAAAATTATTATCAAAATTAAATTGTCCAAATCAATTTAAAAACACCTTCATCTTTTTCCTTGTCGGTTCCTGATTCCAAAAACATATAGATATATGTTTGGATTAAAAACACGCTCTGAAAGTTAAAACGAAGAGAGGTACAGAAAAGCGTGCTATCCTTCTCAGCGCAAGTACTACCCCGCTCTTCCTGTCAATTTCACTGTCTTTGCCGTGCGCGGTGGACTGACGATGCTACGAGTATACGGTCTTGCTGCGTTGCATTGCGTTCAGTTTCATTCTGTGAGTTCGACAGCTACTTGACTAAATGTTGTATTTTCGCCTTACGCGACTTGTTGTATTCTTTAAAAGCACTCTTTTTGGCTCACGAAGTGTAGCCTATGCGATCGTAACTTTGTCTGTCTGTGCGTTTGTGCGTGTGTGTGTGCGTGTGTGTGTATGTCTGTGGTAGAAACTTTAACATTTCCGAGTCTATGTGTGAGTGGTTATCCAAGACTATGGATAAAGCTCGCATAAGATTACGTCACGGTCAAAAGTGTTTGACGTCAATTAATGCATCATGACGGCATGCCTCCCTGTAGTCTTTCTCTCTCGCGTGGTGTGTGTGGTCTCGGTCATTGTTATTTTGAGCGGGCCGAGACTATTTGGCAGTCGTGTCCCTGTAAGTAGGCTACATGCAGACAGACATATCTAGATCTAGTGTCTCTCTTTCTTGCACAGTGTCACCTAAGCTTACTGTGTGTGTGGGTGTGTATGTGTGACGGAGTGATTGAGTTTGTGTTACTGTTTGTCTATTTCTTACGTGAGCCTTGAAGGCTTCGCCTCTTGTTTATTATGCTCGTCAACTTTTCAAAAACCGGCACTGCCGGCCAGCCGATGAAACCAAAAACCGGCTGCACCCATGCACACACACACACACCACAATCAGAAACACGGATACACGGAAACGGCAGGCGATTTTCTATCATTCAAACACACACACACTCACATCTTACTAAATCTACTTCAATTGAATTAGTTGACCTAAGTAACAGTTCAACACACACATAATGATTTTATTTACATTATTTTTGCATTCTCCGACAAATATGTCTGTGCTCAACATTGAAGTAATTATGCTCTATTATCTCGACTCGGTTACTTTGGAAGATATTGCCCCCGTTCAAAATCCTAAACATTCCTTCACATTCTTTAACAGCATGGAGTCATACATTGATACAGGGTCCCCACTGGTTTTTAGAAACAAAATTCCATGACTTTTCCATGACAAGATCCACAGGTCGCCATTTCCGAACACGCAAACTTTTTACTTCTTGTCACTGCCAGTTTTGACACTGGCTTGCTTTGCACTGAATTTGAGTCAGTTTCTACGCAGTGTCTCTTCGACAAGCAAGTCAAGCATTTGCTACGCAGTCAGATTATCGGTAATGTTTGCTGGTCCTGTCATTTCACTAAACTGGACCAGCCACTGTCTGTTTGTATCCATCTGCACTTTCGTAAATTCCGTTTCGTAACCGTCACTGACATTATGGAGATTTAAAAAATGAAACGTCGTGGTAAACGTCATCATTTCGGGGGTCTCTCGCTGGAAAGGTGAAGGTCAACTGAAACGGAACGTGGAACGTCAAAACGCACTCACGTTTTCCACCCCCAAAAAACGAACAATATTTCGTCAACTTTTGTGAGTATTTTTGCACACTAACAGTTTTATTTGTTGGCCATTTTATGCATTGTTAGATTCATCAACCCTTTCACAGTCTTTCAGCGCTGAGAATGTGTTCATTGGAGGTAGACAACTGTTGTGAACTGAAATATTTTGAAGGGTGCTGATCCTGGTACATTTATCCAACTTCATGGTGAGAAAGCAAAAATGGCGAAGCAGAAGTAGGTCATCGCATCGAATTTTTATTCTGGCTTCGTATGTGATTTTGTATAAACAAAGTCTGTGTGATTTATTTGGACTGAAAATAATCAAAGTATGCCCGATTCTGGACCACCTCCTAGGGTGTTTTTTTTCCATTCTGATCGAGGACAGACGTGATAATTTCACTTGAAGATTTATCGCCCTTCCTTCATTCCGAAACGAAACGTGAATACATCTAAATCTTGTCTGCGGCCTATGCCGTCTCGTTTCACGTTCCGTTTCGCGGGGTGACTCATTCACCAAACGAAACGAGCTGCAAAACGAAACGTGCTGTCTTTTAAATCTCCCTAGTAGTGACTTGACGAACTGTCATTTTTTTTCACCGCGATACACAGTTCATTGCGAAGATCTTCCTTGGTAATTCGTTCCAATTCCGCATACTTTTTGTTGTCAAGAAACAACTCGAAAGAAAGTTTCAAACTCATCATCCTCCATCTTGCATGTCGAAGCGCTATTAAAGTACTTTATTGATGCAAAAACAAAAGCAGAAAACTTCGACGAAACCGACTCAAATGCAGCGCAGACGACACGACGAGATAACGGAAGGAAGTGAGCCTCGCTTTGGCTCAAGTGCCGTTAAAAATACCGTTATTCTCGTATGCAAATACGAACGAGAAGTTGGTCATACGAAGGGGGGGGGGGAGGAATGGCTGGGCGACGAAAATAGCCACTGGCGTGCTGAAGGTTAATTTTTTTTTCTTTCTTATTTTTGTTAAATTCCATGACTTTCCATGACTTGAATTGAAATTCCATGACATTCCAGGCCTGGAAAATTAAAAATCAAATTCCATGACTTTCCAGGTTTACCATGACCTGTACGAACCCTGTTGATAGGGTAGGCGATCGTGGCTTTTGCAGAGCTACAATTGAAAAACTCTTATAAAACACAGTTACCATTTTACCGAAGTTTGCAAGAAATGTGTAACTTCACAACACTTATGAAAACTTCATTAAGTGCATTCACGACTCAAACACGACTCCAGAATTGTTTTCAATTACATCGGCAAAACAAAACAAGAAAAAAATCCCCAGCAAGCAAATTAAAACAAAACATACCAAAACTGACATCGAAAAATGTGTTCACAGTGCTAGAAAATGTGTTGACAGTTTTAAACTAAAAGTGAAGGGAAAAAAAGAGAGAGAGAGACAGAGAGAGAGAGAGAGGCAGACAGACATACAGAGACAAAGAAAAAGAGAGACAGAGAGGGAGACACACACAGAAAAACAGAGAGAGAGAGAGAGACTGAGAGAGAGAGAGACAGACAGAGAGAGAGAAAGAAAGAGAGACTGAGAGAGAGAAAGAAAGAGAGAGAGAAAGAGAGGGGAGGGGAGACAGACAGAGCAAAACAAACGATTTCGTTCTGGCATCATTGTAAACTGAGTTCAATTATTTTTTAAGAAAGAGGGAAACCTCTGCAGCTGCAGCGAGAGAGAGAAAGAGAGATAGACAGAGAGAGAGAGAGACTGAGAGAGAGAAAGAGAGAGAGAGAGACAGCGAGGGACAGAGAGAGACAGAAAGAGAGAGAGAGACATACACACACTCACACAGAGAGAGAGGGGAGAGAGAGAGAGGGGAGAGAGAGAGAGACAGAGACAGAGAGAAAGAGAGAGAGTGGGGGGGGGGGGAGAGAGAGAGACAGACAGCAAAACAAGTGAGAAATCAAACTACATGGTGAAAAGTCAAGACTTACGGAGCTTTACGTAAATCCTGTGCAAGCATGAATAAAAATGGAAAACATGATATATATCCATTAACTTCTAAATCACAATAAACTGTCAAGGAAATGAAGACATGTTTAAAAACAACAACACACCAGTGCAAACAAAACACATAAAACACCTGAACTCACACACCAACCCAAAACAAATGGCTAGCTCAGTATCGATACAGGCTCCAAACCACCAGGCCAGAACCTCAGCAAAACCAAGCTGTCTCAATGCAGCAACTGAAGTCGCGTAACAACACAACTTTCAAAACGTCAGCATTTTAAAGTGAAATTTAAAGGCACATTGCAGCTCACAGCCTTCGTTTTGCGTTTTTGTTGCAGCTGGGTGCATTTACAGTTCAAAAATCCTCCTATGGTAGTAAAACAAACCCAAGGGATCTCTGGACTGCCTACTGCATTTGCCGGGTTTGGCAGACCCTTGAGTTTAACCCCCACCTGCCTGAGGTATGACTAAAAGCCCCAGGGGCTCGTGCACTTGGATTTGACAAGTTCAGTACCTTTAATAATGATTGTGACAAAGGTATGTTTCTGAACATTGAACAAGAGCAAGAGATACAGAGTAATCATACATCAGGCCTCGGAATGAGTAAAAGCGGTTAGGGAGTATTGACCTGAACATTTTGGGTTTTAAGCATTTTTAAGGGCTGCACACAAAGGCTCTTTTCTTACACAATTAAAAAAAGGACTTTGTCGTATTTACGACGAAAGGCGAATCATTCCCAAGCCTGATACATACAATGGGACGCATGTTTGTAAACATAGTTAAACAAACAAATACAAATCACAAAAGCCATTATCAGCGTTTACCTTATTTATTTACCAACGAAAGCAAAATAACTGAGCAGTCTATAATTATTTCTTTCAGACAGAGCTCATTCCTTTCAACCTCTCATCGTTTCCAATTATAACTTCGAAATTGTGATCGAAATTCGGCTTTTCGTTCATGCTGCCGCTGATTTCGTGTGTGTATCTGCATGTATCGCATTTGCTGAAAAGTTGCTGAGATGTATTTCTCATAATTTACACCCAGTGTGTAAGGAAAACATTGAACTTTTTCACGACAGACAGATAACTACAGCCTTTACTTGTATGTAGATTGATGTTTTCCCTTTTTATATTCCTTTTAAAATTTTTAATATTTTTAAACCCTTCTCGGAACAGCTTTCGCAATTCATGTCCACCCACAGGCGCCGGACTATTCTGAATAACAGCGACTGCTCAAAGATCAACAGCAGACAATGATGAACTCGAACTGCCTGGAATCTGTGTTGCCTGTATCATTGCAACTCGCCTGCATGATCACATTTCTGTATTTGTCATGTAAATTCTTACAACCCCGGATACAAAAACAAAAACTGACGTCACACCTTAAAAAAACCATGGCTTTAATTTAAATGTAGCAGCATTAACACTAAATGTTTGTTATAATGCAGTAAAACTATTACATATCTGATTATTCTTGTTCACCTATTTCGTCTCCTCTACCCCTGTGCGTGTATTGTATGTGCCTCTTGTTTTATGGACTGGGCACAGGAGCTGCGCCTTCGGCTCTCAGTGTCAAGTTTCCAAAGGCCGAGGGAGGTGTTTAACTAACCGTATCAAGCACACGCTTATCGGGCATTCCGAACGCGTGTACTGGAGTGACTGACAGGGGCTCAAGTTCTCCCTCCCTTAATAAGGGAGTCTGGGTGCGTCTGCGCCTGAACTGTAAATAAAGGGACCTAACCCTCTTTAAAACTTTGTATGCATGATATAATTTCTTCCAACACGACATACTCATGATCAGGCATGGGAATTAAAAAAAGTAATAAAAAAGGCTTAACATTGGTAAGGAATAGCAAAGTCGATGGCGCGAATCGCCTAGCTTTACTAGGGGGGGTCCGGGGGCACGCCCTCCCCCCCCGGGATTTTTTTTTCTCCAAAGAACCCAAATGGTGCAATTTGGTGTCATCTGAGCTCCAAGTTTGCCATCAAATTCAGTTTTTAGAACAATTTATGCCTCCCCCACTAATATTTTCAGCGAACACTTTTGCTTTTTCGGCAGACCAAACAAAAATTTCGGCGGAAATTTGCCTTTCGGCGGACAATTCCCATGCCTGATGATACTGTTCCAGACCTGTTTACCCCCTCAAATGAAAATCAGGAATGCAACTGGTACTTTTCCGTAATTTGAGGCATCTTTGAGTAATCTTTTTTATCAACCATAAACCAGCTTGAAAACGATGAAACGACTCGTTAATTCGCGCGCTACCATGCAAAACAAGTACAAAATTGTTAACCATGTTTAACAGTACACACACAGAAGCTCGATCACACACACCACAAACACACAACACAAGACACCTGATATATATGCAAGTTAACAAAGACAAGTTTACTTTATCTAAAAAAACAAAACAAAACAAAAACAGTATTCAGGGGCGGAGCAAGAGAGTTAGAGGGGTCCAGGGGTTGGGGGTCTGGCTGAAGAATTTTAGCTATTTTATTAACAATTTGTGGCTTATCCTTGATTTTAAACATGATAAACTGGTGTCAGCAGCCACTCATTATTTCTTATAAAGTTAGTATTAAATAATGGCAATTTATCTTCATTGATATCTGCTCCCGACAACAACAAAAATTTCACAGACAGAAAATGTTTTAATTTTTTTTTCTCCACAGACTGAATTTTTGTGTTTTTTGTTGCTTTTTTGACAGCAAGGGGGGGGAGGGTCCGGAACCCCTGTAACATACCCCCCCCCCCCCCCCACCCTACTCCGCCCTTGGACTATTTACAATCTAGATGCATGTGAACAAAACCACCTTACATTCTGTCACATCAGACATCCTGCATTAAAACCAGTCATAATAACTCTCTCCAGAAGCTACTTTTAATTTTAGAGGACCGATTCGTTTATTTCATTTAAAAATTTTGTTGTAAGTTTTTCGATTCAAAGAACTGTGATCTTTGCTATATTGGAGAAATATTAATGGAGATCAGTTTTAGACTCAGAAAGACTTGAATTTCGGCAACAGCGCCAGTCACTGATGAGGGCGACCATAGACCTACATCTATGTCTCTGGCGCGACTGACCGTGGTGAGAGATCGGTTCGCGGGTCTGGGAGATTCTGTGGAAGTAGAGACCTAGGTCAAATAAAATCGATGCGAAGCAGGCTCATGTTTTGCCAAACATAATTTCGTGTTTTTGTTTGTTTCCATGTTCATTTGTGTACTGCGTCTAACCTCGGGACACGTGCCGCGACGTGACTCGTATTAGCTTTGTTGTTGCACTGATCTCAAGTCGATCACCAAAATGAATGTGGTTCGCTCAGTCTTAAACTTCACCAGACACAGCCACTTGACTTAATAGTTTTGCCGATATTTCTGTACAACTTTCGCTTTTTTGGTTGGCATTTCGTCCCCACAGAGATCCTATATTACCCTTCGGACCAATGTCAATCTCAAAACCGCGGAATCCGACAAATACCTTGCTGTGCACATGCGCAGAAAAGGCTGTTTCGGTCAGCCTTGAAATCACAGTCCTGGTGACTACCACAATTTCGACTTCGAATTTTCACGCACGAAAAAGGTTCTCTCGACCGCAATTTCCGGAATTTTCGGTAGATTTCCGTAATACCGGAATTTAGACCCCAAATCCGTAATAATTCCGGACAATCCGGGAGGGTAAACAGGTCTGCTGTTCATTTGCCAACCTTTGAATTCCTTCAAAACAATACCAAGAAATAGATCATAGATGGTGCTAAAATAAATTTTCTTTAACAAATGTGCGGCCGTTGCCCAATTGTGAAATAAGGTCGGCAGTTCCAAAATTACGGCAAAGCTTTCAGCAATCGGAAAGAAGTTTTAGGCGTTTTTGGCCACTGCTCAGAACACCCTTGCCTAGCTCTGTTAAACGGCACATGCCACCAACAGAATCCAGAACAGTCTATGATGACTCTATCAATAAAGCAAGCACTGCTCTCTTTAGCATGAACCTTGTGATCAACAACGAGAACTAACAAGAGGCGAAGCCTTCAAGGCTCACGTAAGAAATAGACAAACAGTAACACAAACTCAATCACTCCGTCACACATACACACCCACACACACAGTAAGCTTAGGTGACACTGTGCAAGAAAGAGAGACACTAGATCTAGATCTGTCTGTCTGCATGTAGCCTACTTACAGGGACACGACTGCCAAATAGTCTCGGCCCGCTCAAAATAACAATGACCGAGACCACACACACCACGCGAGAGAGAAAGACTACAGGGAGGCATGCCGTCATGATGCATTAATTGACGTCAAACACTTTTGACCGTCACGTAATCTTATGCGAGCTTTATCCATAGTCTTGGATAACAACTCACACATAGACTCGGAAATGTTAAAGTTTCTACCACAGACATACACACACACACACGCACAGACAAAGTTACGATCGCATAGGCTACACTTCGTGAGCCAAAAATCCCTTTTTCTGATGTTAAGTTTCATAAATGGACCGTTTCTTCTTATTATTTAATATTATTAATCATGTATTATCAATAAGATTCACTGAACTTACCTCCAACATCAATGAAATGCTTTGCCGCTAGACCTGACCTTGGAGCTGCAAAACAGGTACAAATCATTAGTCAGGTACATCTATGATTTCAGGGATGGCCAAATCGCCCGCCCGGTCGCCAGGGGTGAGTAAAAAATCCGCCGGGCTAGTAGAAACTGCCTGGCAACTCGTCCGGCTGGCCAGTGAAATTCTGGTAAAGTGCAGCACTTTTGGTTGTAATACAGGGTCCCCACTGGTTTTTAGAAACAAAATTCCATGACTTTTCCATGAGCCTCAATAACATTTTCCATGACTAGATCCAAAGGTCGCCATTTCCGAACACGCAAACTTTTTACGTCTTGTCACTGCCAGTTTTGACACTGGCATGCTTTGCACTGAATTTGAGTCAGTTTCTACGCAGCTTGACTTTGACAAGCAAGTCAAGCATTTGCTACGCAGTCAGATTATCGGTAATGTTTGCTGGTCCTGTCATTTCACTAAACTGGACCAGCCACTGTTTGTATCCATCTGCACTTTCGTAAATTCCGTTTCGTAACCGTCACTGTGACTTGACGAACTGTCATTTTTTTCACCGCGATACACAGTTCATTGCGAAGATCTTCCTCGGTAATTCGTTCCAATTCCCCATACTTTTTGTTGTCAAGAAACAACTCGAAAGAAAGTTTCAAACTCATCATCCTCCATCTTGCTTGTCGAAGCGCTAAAGTACTTTATCGATGCAAAAACAAAAGCAGAAAACTTCGACGAAACCGACTCAAATGCAGCGCAGACGACACGACGAGATAACGGAAGGAAGTGAGCCTCGCTTTGGCTCAAGTGCCGTTAAAGTTGGTCATACGAACAAGCCTTGTGCTGGCGACGCAAATCGGGGAATGGCAAAAATACCGTTATTCTCGTATGCAATTACGAACGAGAAGTTGGTCATACGAACAAGCCTTGTGCTGGCGACGCAAATCGGGGAATGGCAAAAATACCGTTATTCTCGTATGCAAATACGAACGAGAAGTTGGTCATATGAACAAGCCTTGTGCTGGCGACGCAAATCGGGGAATGGCTGGGCAACAAAAATCGCTGCTGGCGTGCTGAAGGTTAATTTTTTTTCTTTCTTATTTTTGTTAAATTCCATGACTTTCCATGACTTGAATTGAAATTCCATGACTTTCCAGGCCTGGAAAATTAAAAATCAAATTCCATGACTTTCCAGGTTTTCCATGACCTGTACGAACCCTGTTAATATCGAGTTTTAAAGCCACATAAGGCACACACAAAAAAAAGTCTGTTTACGGTATCCCGACCGACCCTATTTTTTTCGCGCGACCCTAGACTTTCTTTTCTGCAGTTGGGGGGGGAAAAAAAGAAGAAAAAAAAGTATTTTTTTGGCAAAATAACTCAAAAATATGTTTTTTGGAAAAAATAAAAAATAAAAATCCCAACCTACCGACCCTTTTTTTTCTTCTTCTTCTTACCTATGTTACCGTAAACAGACTATTTTTTTGTGTGTGCCTAAACACTGCAGATCAACTGCGGTATGTACCGGACCAGTGAAATTTCTGCCGGGCTAGTGACTTTCTTCAGAATACTCGCCCGGCTGGCAAGTAAACATTTTGAGATTTGGTCATCCCTGGATTTGTATCATACTATCAATCACAAAAATATACTTTATTCATTTATCTGCCATCTTTCATTTTCAACAGCCAGCTTGGAAATTATAGGTTTGCAGCACACACTGGGGTGTGCACGTTAAAGATCCCACGATTGACAAAAGGGTCTTTCCTGGCAAAATTGTATAGGCATAGATAAAAAAAATGTCCACCAAAATACCCGTGTGACTTGGAATAATAGGCCGTGAAAAGTAGGATATGCGCCGAAATGGCTGCGATCTGCTGGTCGATGTGAATGCGTGATGTATTGTGTAAAAATTCCATCTATGATCTCACACGGCATAAATAGATCCCTGCGCCTTGAGTCCGAGTCTGGAGATATGCGTGCGATATAAGACTTCATATAACACTGATCGATACTGTGGACACTTTCAATCAAAACACACACAGGGGTCAAGGACCACTTTGTTTGTTTTTCAACGCCCCTTCAGCCGTTATGTTTTTATTATGCAGGACCATGTACCAATGTAAGTTTGTTTCATTTCTGCCGAGGACCATGAAAGCAGATATCACCTACAATGAGTTTATAAAGCTGAGTCAAAATCGCCAAGTCAAACAAAATGTTACCATGAAGCTAACCCTGACTGCTTTTAAATTAAAGTAACATGGACTGAGGATTACCACTGCTGTACTTCGCAAATATCTCTTGATTATTGTCAGCCGGTGATGAGACATCAGCACAACTCACCAACACGTCCATAGCAGCCTTCTGGCAGTGCGATCTGAATGTCCGTCTTGGCAACCACCTTTCCATGGGCTGGTACTGTGTAGTCATAGGCACTGTTCAATTTAAACAAGATTAAACATGATTTGATGCAAAGTTAAAAACATCTTACATCCCCCATGTGAGGCCAAGAAAAAAAAATATCAGTGTTTGCTGTTCCCCGATCCACCAAACCCAGAACTTTTTTTTTACCCTTTTGAAACATTTTCTTGTTTGGCTTAGCCCTCCGAGCCTCATGGAGACACTGCTTCAAATATGTCATTGGAAGAGGCACAAGAAGGTAATTACTAATAGGGAGAGGGGGATAGCGCTAAATCAGGGTTAACACCAAAAAATTTTGAAAAACCTGAAAGGCCGGGTTCCACGGCGGCAGGGGCAAGCGTGTTAAATTCATTTAACTTTTAAGTCTCCAAATTTGTAGAACCTGCACTTGTAATCATAACAAGTCATTTTAGATCCCTTTGAAGTTACGGAATGAACTCCGATGAACTGTACGAATGCATTTCGTTTACATGTGTCAAAGAAGGAATTATCCTATGAGCGGCAAGGGAGACAACTCTTTCGTGTAAATGATGTCCCATGGTTGACAAGGTACGCCATTTTTGGTGCATTTTTCTCGATTGAACAACCAAATCAATTAATTATGCTTAAGTTTGGAGCTCAATCCCAGGGATGTTGCTACAAATCCATACCTATAGGACAAATGTCCTGAGTTCTTCAGCATCAATAAGACATTTGACCGCTTTCAGAAAGTCTAATAGGACATGAATTTGCGCCAAACAGCTTATAACACATTCCATGGAATTGTTCCAAAGTCATGCGCCCACACACACACGCCCACGCGCGCGCTGTAGAACACACACATAATATCAACACAGTGTGCGTATAATGTTGTATTTGTTTAGTTTCAAAGAAACCACAAAAAAGAAACCAACATGAACAACTTCAGAGCTCTTACTTTGATTACAAACTGCATGATTTGGATAAAAGTTGAAAAACAAAATGATCGGTTTGATCTAATGCTGATCTTTTGCAGGCTTTAGGGTTTTTTCAGCGGCATAATTCAGTGCTTCGTCTCGTATCGAAAACAAAAGCAGACGACAAATTCAGTCAGTAGTTGTCTCCCATACTCCTGTAGCATGCACTGATCTAAAAATAATCCACTATTTTTAGATCAGTGCGCTGCACAGAGACGGTTATACCCAAACGGCGCATACCGCAAACGGTTCGGGAATTCCCGACAAAAGAAAAGATCCGCACGCGGCACTGGCAACTTCAGTGTCAGCTGAACACGAGAGCGTTCGGTCTTTTAGAAGATTTGTATCTTGAAATGAAAATTAACGAATATCGCGCTGTCCGAAGGAATGGAGTATTATCGGACAATGACCACGCTCAGGCTAAAACGATAGGACATCTGACCGACAAGGGGCAATGTGAATCGGACATTTGGGGATTTTCATCGATAAATGTCTGATGTCCGACGCCGAACGACATCCCTGCAATCCGTCAATTAATTTCACGACAAATGTTCTTTGGCTTGCTTACATGGACTTGTATCAAAAATAAGTAAAAAATGTCACTGATTCTGAGCTATGTATTTAACCCCTTGACTGCCTTATGACGGGTATACTCGTCATGCGCTTGTGCAGCCGCAGCGCCTTAGGACGGGTTTACCCGTCTTCTCCGTTCAGGAATTTTCCAGAAATGCTACGTCACTGCTGACACACAAATAGCAGCCAATGGCTTGGAAGGATACCTCATTCTCATGAATAAACATAAATGGTCACACGGTTTTGCGTCTGAAGGCTATTTTCGGCCTTTGCGACAGGGTAAGGGAGAGAAATCTCAACTCGTCAAAATGGCTAACGGTGACAGTCGACCGGGCCCTAGTAGGGGAAAAAAAAGCCGGACTGACGCTACAGGCGGTGCAAATGACTATGGATACTGATAGGGGAAGGGGGAGATCTTTCGGACGATTCGTTGGAAACAGGTAGATGACAGTGATTATAATCCTTTCTTGGAGCAAGCAAAACAGCCACCTGTGTTTGATCCACAGGCACCGGAAGATGTGCCGGACTGATTTTTCAAAAGTTCATATTTAAAAATTATAAGCCAAACTAATTATTATTTCCATGATTAGACACTAAAAACAGATTCTCGGTTCAATTTCCTTTAAAAATAACATAGGTTTTACTTACCTACCTACTGCCAGTTTGGAGCTAGAATTTTTTGTGAATTATTAGTCTACACCCCGAACTCCAATATTCCCTGGCACATACGCAAGTTTTGATTGGCAGCGAAAGGGTTAACACGCTCAAGTTCAAAATTACCAGGAACAGCCTCTCCTGGTACCAAAATGTATGTTATAATGCTGCGTTAACGGTTTTCGGTGTGACGAAAAAAAGAATAGGGCCTGAGTACGGTGATAAATACAAGACTTATGTTACAACCATTTGAAAAATACATACTCCGTGGCTGCCCGCATAACGAACTCGTTTTTCTCGTGTTTTGAACTTGCCAGTGTTACAGCACAGAGACTCTGTCAGTGTCAGAGTAGAGTCCGTCCCGCACTTCGTTTGCTTTGTGTACATCACGTGAACACCCAAACACCCGCACAACGCAACATTTTCACGAGAAAAACACGTTTATTTGTTTGCTTTGTCTGTATTACACATTTCTATTTACATTTACCACTGACACACCAAATTGTATACTTTAGTTTGCAAGTGAATCGTTATCATACAAAATAACGTTTAATATCACAAGACGAACAGAGATCTCAGAGATCGTCTGCTTCTCAACTGTCTCGCGCAAATCGTGTAATAACTATTTTTGCGGAAACCTCCCGAAGAAATGCAAAAGAAATGCAATCTCAGCGGCTTACACTTGCAACATAGTCGTGCTTATTTGGAATGTGACGTCCTGTTCTTTTCAGTCACACCTATCTCGAAAACTAAGCGTCGCACAGAACCAGCGCCCTTCCATTATTAATAAAATTTAACATCACTTTTTAAATTCGGTCGAAGTGTAAGTAATTGTCACCTGTACAAGTCATATCCCGCAGCCAACTCTGACCCCCGTGTCGGAGTGGAGGCTTCTTTGGTCAGCTTGGCGAACCTCAGAGTCACAGTTTCAGAAGGCATCGTGGAGAATGATCGAAGATTCAAGTGAGCCGTCAAAAAACGCGCGCCAAAAGGAACCGGAAGAAAACGTAGCGTAACCATATTTGGACTGCCCCACGTGACAGTAATGGATTACGCGGCGCATTCATTCATGATACAAACGAAGGCTATTCTCGTCTAAAGCAGCAACATGTAGCCGCCATCTTTGAAAGGTAACGTCATTATTTGTCATGTTACCAGATCACGTGAGATACGTCACGTGAGTTTAAGGTGCGAATTACTTCGAGCGAGTTTTAGCGTCAACTAAGGTGACTCGAGTTGAACCGGAGGTCGCAAAAACTCGGTCCGGTACGACTGGAGTGACGTCACCGGTTAACCAACGTTCAACCTTGGTTCCTGCGTAGGGTCTCTCCAGTTCCAAGATGGCTGCCAAGGCGAGGTGAGAAACTTCTGCAAATATTTTTTGACAAAGTTACGGATTGTGAGAAGACATTTGTTGTAAATCACTCAGCCTTTCAAAAATTAAGGATACTGGGTTGGATACTGTCTTGGTTTTAATGCATTTTATTTTAGCAGTGATGTTTATTTTGGGAAGAAATGAGGTCAACAGGAGTTTGGGTGCGATTTCGGCTCAAATGTACTTTAGCGCCCTGAACTTTTACCCGGCTGTTTTGCGCTCGATTTTCACGCTCACTTCTTCATTGACGTTCGAATCGATAGTTCGATGTTTTGGCATTACATTCACATCAACAATAAAACAGTACACTAACCAAAATGTACCGATTATCTCAAAACAACAGCGATGGAATCCGTAACGCGCTTGTCGCCATCTTGTTGCAAGGGACGCGACTGGACACAACCCAACAGCGTTTCCGCGAAGAAAAAAACCAGACATGCGCAGTGACCCTACCGTAGCTCAACCCTGTTCCTCGCGAAAACTCGCTCTTCCACGTAATAATAATTTAAATAAAACTACCCACCGGAGTACATTTGGTTCATGTGTTTTTCGGATGTTTTTTAAATTTTTATTGTTGTGTAAGGCGCAGGACGGGGAGGAATACAAATACGAAACAATGAAAATAATATACAGAAAAACGTTCGCTTCGTTTCGCTCTAGTCGGGTTTTACAAATTTGCGGGAACTCGGGCAGCTGACAACTTTCGCTTGTGGGATAAACATTGCACGTTTTCAGCTGATCTGTAACGTGGAGGAAAGTTGTGTTTTGGGTGCGTGCTCCTTTAACTTGAAGCTTCAAGTATGTCTTCACTGGTTTTGACGATAGTTCTTTGTTTAAGCTCTACGTTTTGAAGAAGGAAGAACAGGGCTATTGTGATTTTGATTGAACTTGAAGTCCAGTGAAACTGAAGCAGCTTGATTTATTAATATTATTTGACTCTTTTTGAGGTAGGGTTTGGATGAATTGTGTTATTATTGTTGAAACAAATATTGCTATAATTATATAGGCCTGGCATACTTATATGCTCCAGTTAATTGAACGAAAAGATAATGAACTGCATTTCCTTTGGTTGAATGAGGTACATTGCACTCTGTCTCATGGATTTATGTTCATTTGCATGCCCACACTTTGTTTTATTATAGTTTTAATGATAAAAAAAAGAGAAATAATATCCCACGTTCAAAAATCTGCTGGACATACAAAAACTGGTAATCTTGAACTTTAGCGTGTTAAATTAATTGATAGCTCAGAATCCAGTGACATTCTTTACTTATTTTTAATACAAGACCATGTAAGCAAGCCAAAGAACATTTGTCGTTAATTAATTTGGTTGTTCAATCGACGAAAATGGCGTACGTTGTCAACCATGGGACATCATTAACACGAAAGAGTTGTCTCCCTTGTCCACTCATACGGATAATTCCTTCTTTGACCCATGTAAACGAAATGCATTCGTACAGTTCATCGGAGTTCATTCCGTAACTTCAAAGGGATCTAAAATGACTTGTTATGATTACAAGTGCAGGTTCTACAAATTTGGAGACTTAATAGTCTCTGAATTCTGAGCTATGAATTTAACACGCTAAAGTTCAAGATTACCCAAAAACTTATGACTGAGTCACTTTATTTGTACGATAATTGATATTGAGTAAATACGACTTTGAGCATGTTAATATGATTGACCTGCAACAAATTTGATAATGAGATGGGACGCGAAAAAAAGCCGTGAGGTTTATGGATACCAATCCAGTCCCTATATAATCACTATATTACAACTACTACTACTGCTACTACTACTACTACTACTACAGAAAGATGCAGTAAGGGTTGTTCATTCAGTGTGTGTTGTCACGACACCCGTTAACATTCTTGACTTGGCGAATTAATGTTGCATGCTTTATCAGAATTTGGAGCTTATAAATTTTGCATGCAGTTGCCACACGCAGATGTTTGGGAATGACGCTGACTCGTTCTGGAGGTGACACACGTCCGATACCTCTTTCTTGTTTGGGAGTGTGTTTGAGAGATGTGGGGGGAGGGAGGTAGAGGGGGTTTAGACACTTGCACTTGCTTTGTATACAAAATTGCTTTTCAATTTGTGAATGTATTTTGTATTAACATTTTCATTGTTTTAAAAGGTATCAATAGTAATAATATTTGAGCCATAGGAATATCATTATTACTATATTATTAGTTCAGGTGGGGTGGTTTTTTTTACAGAAAAGCTTCAGCCGTCAGACAGAGGTATTCTAGGCGAACAAGAAGAAGAAGAAGACGGAGGTATTTATAACTAAACCATGGAGTCAGGCGACAACCAAGCGTCAAGTTCCAACGGAGAGGGTGTGCTTGCTGACACCCAGGTGGTCTTTCAGTGCGAGTCTTGCCGCTCCATACTGGGGGACGCCACAAACTGGATCGCTGCCACTGAGGCCTTAGAGGTAATTAATTAATTAGTACGAGATTTTATATCGCGCACATATCTCACCTCAAGGCGCACAGTACGAAATATGAGAGAGCCCTGAAATGCAGCCGCTCGGCGCGGAAGGGACAGCATTCTATATTTCAGGGGAACCATACTGGGTATTTTCGTGTTTCTATAACCCACCGAACTCTGACAAGGATTACAGTATCTTTTCCGTGCGCACTTGGTCTTGTGCTTGCGTGTACACACAAAGGGGGTTAAGTCACAAGCAGGTCTGCACATAAGTTAACCTGGGAGATCGGAAAAATCTCCACTTTTAACCCACCAGGCGGCAGCGACCGGGATTCGAACACACGACTTTCCGAATAGGAGGCCGACGTCTTACCACCACGCCACTGCGCCCGTCTGCCAAGTGTGGAGAAAGAAGGAAATATTGGTTCGGCTGTTGCAGGATTATAAAATGATTCAGACAGATTAAATTTAGAGGGGGGGTGGGGGGAATTTAAAGAGGGGGGCAGACCTGGGAACCTATACGATTTTGTACGCTTGATTGTCTAAAATACGATCAGTACGGTCGGTGGAAAATAAATATGATAAAACAAATTCATAGGTTACTTTTCTTCACAAGCGCACCTTGAAGAAAATCCAGTTTTTGGGAGGTTTGAATGCTGTGCTGAGTAAACTAATTTTTCTGGAAATAGGCCAAGTTTCTTTGAGAACGCTCCATGTGCAAAACAGGGGTTTCCAGGTCTGGGGTAGGAGTGGCTTGAGATATTTCAGGGATGTCGTTTGGCGTCGGACATAGACCGATTAAAATGATCAAATGTCCGATTCACATAGCCGCATGGCAGTCAGATGTCCTGTCGTTTTCAACTAAGCGCGGTCATTGTCTGGTAAGAACTTCATTCCTTTGGACAGCGTGTTATTTGATAATTTTCCTTTTATGAAAGAAATCTTCAAAAAGCGACCGAGCGCTCTTGCGTACAGGTGCACTGAAGTTGTGCAGTGCAGATCTTGTGTTTACCGAACCGTTTGCGGTATGAGCTGTTTGCGTACACCCGTCTACAGCACACTAAAGTTAGGAGTAAGCTTACGAGAGACAACTCCAACTGACCAAGGCTCGCGTCTGCTTTAATTTGCTTTCGGTTAGAGATGAAGCGCATGGCACTGAATTATGCCACCGAAAAAAACTAAAGCCTGCCATTGATTCGTTGAACAACAAAAGCTGAACACGTTTGGCGTTTCAACGGCATAGTGTGCTACATTAGTGCCAAGAACATGGGAAAACACGGCTAGCAATTGCATCATTTTGGAAAATGACAGTGACAGTGTCGCCACTGAAACCTACACAATCACGGAAAGTAAAGTTTTGTGACTTGAAGATGGTGTCGGTACAACAGGAAATTCACACAGACGGTCTTTTAATAAGGTTAACTATTCATGGCTGACCCTGTTTAGTACTACAGTGAAACCCGGCTATATTGAAGTGGCACAGGACCCGGGAAGACTTTCAATATAGCCGGAACTTCCATTTAGGCAATTCTCGGTTATATTTAATTTCCCTCCTTGTTCCTTCAGAAATTCAATATAACCGAACTTTTTTTCACTATACGTTCTTATTTCCGTGTCCACACATTGCGTTTGATGTGAGATATATTCCCATTAATCTTTCACCTGTTGGCTGTTGTTCTTCGAGCCTCCTTGCTTTTTTCAGGGTTAGGCTAACCCTAACCCTAACCCTAACCCTAAGACTTTTCAATGTTTCTTTTTCTTTCATAATGTTGGTCAGACAACCTGCTGAAATTCCATATTCCTCAGCTACTTCCTTTCTTTTTTTGTAGCCAGTTTCCAGCTTCTGAATAAGCTCAATTTTTCTTTTAATTGTCAGACTCACCCTTTGTACATTTAGTCAAATTTTGACTAAATGTTTTAACGTAGAGGGGGGAATCGAGACGAGGGTCGTGGTGTGTGTGTGTGTGTGTAGAGCGATTCAGAGTAAACTACTGGACCGATCTTCATGACATTTTTCATGAGAGTTCCTGAGTATGATATCCCAGACATTTTTTTCATTTTTTTCGATAAATGTCTTTGATGACTTCATATCCGGCATTTTGTAAAAGTTGAGGCGGCACTGTCACACCCTCATTTTTCAATAAAATTGATTGAAATTTTGGCCAAGCAATCTTCGACGAAGGCCGGACTTCGGTATTGCATTTCAGCTTGGAGGCTTAAAAATTAATTAATGACTTTGGTCATTAAAAATCTGAAAATTGTAATTACATTTTTTTTATATATAAAACGATCCAAAATTACGTTTATCGTATTCTTCATCATTTTCTGATTCCAAAAACATATAAATATGTTATATTCGTATTAAAAACAAGCTCTGAAAATTAAAAATATAAAAATTATGATTAAAATTAAATTTCCGAAATCGATTTAAAAACAATTTCATCTTATTCCTTGTCCGTTCCTGATTCCAAAAACATATGATATGTTTGGATTAAAAACACGTTCAGAGAGTTAAAAAGAATAGAGATATAGAAAAGCGTGCTATCCTCCTCAGCGCAACCGCTACCGCGCTTTTCTGGATTGTTAATTTCACTGCCTTTGCCACGAGCGGTGGACAGACGATGCTACGAGTGTACGGTCTTGCGGAAAAAATGCAATGCGTTCAGTTTCATTCTGTGAGTTCGACTGAGCTTGACTAAATGTTGTATTTTCGCCTTACGCGACTTGTTTGTTTTGCAGCCATTTTTGCTAGTGTACAAAGTGAAACTACTCACATGAACAAGATAAATTAAGTCAGGGAGATCTACGCACCACAAGACTACATGGCGTAGCTGTCAGAGGCCCGCAGCATTGTTAGACTGTAATTGTTATCAGAGACCTCCTGACTCGAAAGTTGATGCTGATCTGGCCTCTCCCCTTCAACTGATTGCGCTGACAGAGGCGTGTCATATCATTCGGCGCCCGCGCAGTCATTGTTCTTAAAAATAAAAAGTTAAACAAATCTTTGGAGCAAACATTTAATATAGCCAGGTAAAAACGTCCCGTGGGCTGAATATTTGTTTCAATATATAGCCGACTTCAATGTAGCCAACATTTTTTAACAAAGAAAAAGTAGAGCTTCAGCCGGGACCTGAAAAATTCTTCAATACATGTATAGCCGGGATTTCAATATAGCCGGGTTTCACTGTAGTTGGTTAGAATTTGACAGCAAAGAGACCATCTATATAGGCAAACTGATTTGTCGAATATGTCAAGAAAAAGCTCTGTCAGGAAATCATGCAGTTTGTGTGCCAATCAAAGTAAGAGTGCTGAAGTTTTTGGTTGCTTTTTAGTTTGTTTGTTTCTTTTTTGTGTGTGTCCTGTTTGAAACAAAAGTAATAAAACAATATACGCACACAATGTTGGTGCATATACTGATATGTGTGTGTGTGCACATGATTTTGTGTTTTTCACAAAATTATAATGTCCTATTAAAATGTCTGAAAGCAGTCAAATGTCCTATTGATGCCGAAGAGCCCAGGACATTTGTCCTACAGGTGTGAATTTGTGGCAACATCCCTGATATTTGAAGGGAGTGGGTGAAGATATTTGAAAGGGGGGGGGGGGGGGATGGGAGTAGGACTAGGACTGATTCCTTAGAATTTGATATCTTCCCTTGTGTGGGAGGAGGGTGTTCAAACAATATTATTATAGGCTGGGAACAATAACTGACAGATTCTTGTATACATGTTCCCTTTAAGTTCTAAAAATATGCTCTTTTGATGGTGACCCAAATAAAAAAAACCATTATCTGTGTACTAAAGAAACTACTCTAGCGTATTTTCAGTCATTTTGTTTGTGTGTGTGTAGGCTTTTACACTGAGTGCAGTGACAGAATCTGTCCACATTGGAGAAAACTTCTGCCATTCCACTCAGACTCACGATGCAGGCAGCTCCTACTCTTTGCTCACCTGCAGAACCTGCAAGGTGGAGGTAAGTACTTCCAGGTGTTGTGTCTGCGTGCCAGTGCCACACTTTTCGTTGCTTTGTTCACGGGCAAGGACAGGCATTACATTTACAGTCACACCTGCCCTTGCGACCACTTCTCAAAATCGACAACCTGCCCCAGGAATGGCCAAATCCCAAAATTTTAACTCGCCACCCGAGGGTCAGTAGCCCGCCAGAAATTTCGCTGGCCCGGTGCAACCCATAGTTGCTGCATCTGGTTTGAAACTCATATTACAACCAAAAATGTTGTATTTGACCAGATCTTTCAGTCAATTTCACTGGCAAGCCGGGCGAGTTGCAAGGCAGTTTTTACTCGCCCCTGGCGACCGGGCAGACGATTTGGCCATCCCTGTGCCCACAACGACCACTCCAAAGGACCCCAGACAACTTTTTCCTCTGTATAATTCCCCTTTCCTTGATGACGGTCGACCACCTGTCTAACGACCACTTTTTGTCAGCCCCTTGGGTGGTCGTTATACACAGGTTTGACTGTACCTTCCTTCTCATGATAGCGATCGTTTACACCACTACAGGTCTGTCCAGGGTTTTACATGGAATAATGGCATCCTCCACTTGGACACATACATACAGTGGAACCTGTCTAAATAGACCACCCAAGGGACTGAGCAAAAGTGGTCTCTTTAGACAGGTGGTCTCTTTAGACAGGTGATTTATATAGTCGTAAAAACCGTCGGGGATCCTTATGGGTGGTCTTAATGGGCAGGTGTGGCCGAGTGGTAACGCACTTGCGCTCGGAAGCGAGAGGTTGCAAGTTCGACCCTGGGTCAGGGCGTTAGCAATTTTCTCCCCCCTTTCCTAACCTAGGTGGTGGGTTCAAGTGCTAGTCTTTCGGATGAGACGAAAAACCGAGGTCCCTTCGTTGTACACTACATTGGGGTGTGCACGTTAAAGATCCCACGATTGACAAAAGGGTCTTTCCTGGCAAAATTGTATAGGCATAGATAAAAATGTCCACCAAAATACCCGTGTGACTTGGAATAATAGGCCGTGAAAAGTAGGATATGCGCCGAAATGGCTGCGATATGCTGGCCGATGTGAATGCGTGATGTATTGTGTACAAAAATTCCATCTCACACGGCATAAATAAATCCCTGCGCCTTGAATATGTGCGCGATATAAATTGCATTAAAAAAAATAATTAAAATTTTTTTTTTTTAAATCCCTGCGCTTAGAACTGTACCCACGGAATATGCGCGATATAAGCCTCATATTGATTGACTGATGTGGTCTTTTGATCCAAGCAAATAAGAGAACAACGTTGAAGTGACAATAACTAGGTTTAAAATGTCCCTTATCAGAAAGTTCAACCTCAGTCCTTTGATGTTTATTGAACACATTTTCATATAAAGTTGGCGCTTCATATGGAAAAGTGGCTTTGAAATTGACCCTGGCCTAATCCTTCTTTGGGCTCTGTAAATGTCGTTTGGGGCTATGGTTGTAAAACGGTATCTACTGGTCACCCCAATGTATAAACTGAAAACTCTTTCTGCACCAGAACACGCAGAAAGGATTGTATCTGCCTGATGTCTGATGCTTTTCAAAATCCCCAACCACTAACACCTTAAAAACGGACATTAACTGACACTGTTGTTTTTCCCTATATAATCCTTACTATTTTTCCGAGACGTCGTCGTGTTGTGTATTTAGCTTGCCACAACCTCATACATGGTCCTAAAAGTGAAATTTGAAGAAAATACTAAAGATAAATGAACAAGCTGACGCAGTGTCATTCGCACCGTGAATCCCCCCATGGGAACATACTAAAGTCTGGTTCCAAATAGGCTCAATTTCCTTCTATTTCTTTGTATTTCTGCCTCGTAGGGGTAGGGGTGTTCAAACCAAAGGCACCTTTAAACCAAAATTCAAATCACACATCTTACAATACTAAGACACTCAGCAGTGAAAGGGTGTCTGCTGGTAAAAAATTCCAAACAATCCTAAAAGTACTTCACTACTAAAAGTGCTTTTAAAAAGAGCCGTTATTTTTCCCTCTGTATTCAGTATTGTGTTTTCTGCGAACATGTAGTCTATTTAGATGGTTGTCGTGTGCACTTGAGTTGCTAAAGCGTTTTCAGTTGGGCATATGTCGTAAAGCAAAGAATTAGCCCTTTGAAAACCATCAGCACTGTCACACAAAAATAACATTTACCTATCTCACCAACTGACCAAACATAGGGCTTTTCCTTATGTATTATGTATTGTCGTGTTTTTTGTAGCATACTTGTGAAAACAGCCACCACTGTTGTAAATGATACTTTAAAGAGCATTATTTCATTTTTACAGTTGAAGGACAACCAGGACTGCCGTATATTACAGCTGTTTTACAATCAGCCAAAATTTTCTTAACAAACGTATGTTAAGAACAACTCCCATAGTGAAATTGAAGGAAAACAAAGTGAAAATCCCCCTGCCATAGAGGAGCTAAAGAATCAACAATAAACGACTGCATGGATAGCTTGATGCACGAATGCATTGCGGACATGTTTGTCTCCAACCAAGAGAAAGTTCCAAAAAATCCCTTTTGTGCTTCTTATTATACAGTGATGTCAAAGACAGCCTTTTCTGCTGTTCATACATTCAGGGGTTATGGTTACACTAAACGACGTAGTTGTAGCCATACTGCCATCCAGATTTATTTTTTCCTTGCGAGCAGTCACAGGGTGTTTGTGCTGTCTGCCAACCGTTAGATGACCCCGCCCAAGTCTGTTAAGGGACCGTTTGACCGTTATAGAACGCGTCTTTTTGATTTTTTGGCACAGTTGGAAACGGTTGATTTTTATCCCTACCATTGTTTCCAAACATTATATAGGAATGTTTTGTGAACAACGGATAATAGCCGCTACTCGCATGTGTAGCAAAAGTGAGCGTACATACTCACCCTGGTCGTCCAGCCGTTGTCCGTTGCCCGTCTTTATCTGTCTGTACTGAACATTACCTTTGGATATTTCTCCAACGCTATGAAGTGAAGAAACACCAAATGTTGCAAAATGTTGTATGACCCCAAGAGCTCAAAAAAGATACTTGAGAACCTTGACCTTACCATAAGGTCAAGGTCACAGGGAGAATTAATGTGGTCTAAAAACTGCAAAATTTCACATTGTGCCAGTTTTCTGGAAAACAAATTAAAAACAGCGGGCTTAGTTTTGTATGGTATACAAGAAAAAGAAAGCCTTATCTTCTGATACCATTTTGGTTGACCTCGCTTCAATGTCAAGGTCAGAGGAGCCCTTCAAAGTTGAATTGTAGACATATTTTGATGTGAGCTTGCCCCTTTAACTTTACTATGGACGATATCTCTTACAAACTTAAACACTGAGTGGGGCGTTTGTTAGAATTTCATAGTGAGCCACATCTGGTCACATATCGTTAGGGTCAAGGTCACATTGACCCCTATGAAAAATGTGACCAAGCCGGGTAAAGAAATCCATGTGTCTTGGTAAAAAATCTTAACAAAGCAAAGCCCATGCGACTCTCATGCTTGACCTTTGTCTTAAAGTGACCTTGACCTTCAGGTGACCTTGAAGGTGAAGGTCTAACAACTGAAGCTGGCAAGGACATTGTACACTATTAGAACTGGTTTACAGATTTTTCCTACCAAATTACACATGACCTTTGGCCAAGGTCAAGATCATCAAAGGTCACACATCACAAGGCTATCAATTCAAGACATAGGAAGCATAAACATACTTATTGGCACTTTCTACAAAGAGACATTGTCACTTTTAGTGATTCAATTGCCCGTTTCAGTCACATTTCATAAGGGATCCAACTTTGAAGGTCCCCTGTGACCTTGACCTTGAAGCAAGGTCAACCAAACTGGTATCAATAGATAGGGCTTGCTTTGACCTAAATAACACTTGTAGCTAAGGTCGTCATTCTCAATAACGTTCTCAGAAAACACAATACTGATTATAGAGGGAAAAATAACGGCTCTTTTTAAAAGCACGTTTAGTAGTGAAGTACTTTTAGGATTGTTTGGAATTTTTTACCAGCAGACACCCTTTCACTGCTGAGTGTCTTAGTATTGTAAGATGTGTGATATGAGTTTTGGTTTAAAGGTGCCTTTGGTTTGAACACCCCCACCCCTACGAGGGAGAAATACAAAGAAATAGAAGGAAATTGAGCCTATTTGGAACCAGACTTTAGTATGTTCCCATGGGGGGATTCACGGTGCGAATGACACTGCGTCAGCTTGTTCATTTATCTTTAGTATTTTCTTCAACTTTAACTTTTAGGACCATGTATGAGGTTATGGCAAGCTAAATACACAACACGACGACGTCTCGGAAAAATAGTAAGGATTATATAGGGAAAAACAACAGTGTCAGGTAAAGTCCGTTTTGAAGGTGTTAATGGTTGGGGATTTTGAAAAGCATCGGACATCAGGCAGATACAATCCTTTCTGCGTGTTCTGGTGCAGAAAGAGTTTTCAGTTTATACATTGGGGTGACCAGTAGATACCATTTTACAACCATAGCCCCAAACGACATTTACAGAGCCCAAAGAAGGATTAGGGTCAATTTCAAAGCCATTTTTCCGTATGAAGCGCCAACTTTATATGAAAATGTGTTCAATAAACATCAAAGGACTGAGGTTGAACTTTCTGATAAGGGACATTTTAAACCTAGTCATTGTCACTTCAACGTTCCCTTCACTAAAGTGGCTAAGATGCCTGGATAATTTATGGAGAGGGGGTCTTGAGGGCAGGTTCCACTGTACCAAAATCAACAGGCTGGTAGTTGTCTGTGCAAAGAATTAATTTCATAGATTGACGGAGGTGTCTGCTGTAAATTTGATTAATCAAGAAATTTCCCACTTTGCATAGTATTAGAAATCAGCCAGGCTGCTGTGTTTTGATGTGTCTAAGTGGAATCAAGCTCTTGTCCCATGTAAAATCCTGAACTGATTTATGGTGATTGGCTAAACGGCTATGTTGAACAGAAGTCTGTGCATGTTCCAGTAAAATTTGTGTAATTCCCCCCCCCCCCCCCCCCCCCCTTCTTCTTTTGTATACAGCAGTATTTTAGTTTCTGTCACTTTTTTTTGGAACAATCTGTGAATTGTTTATCCATTATTAATTTGTAATTGAATTCATCTGCCTGTTAAATTCTCTTCAATGGATTGTTTATTGGGTGATGTTATAAACAAACTATTTTAACTTTGTCCCCAGCTTGGCAGGCGTTACATCACAACACCGTCCCATCTGGATCATCTCCGTGACAACTTTACGCTCTATGTCACCAACGTCACCAGCTACCAGCTCGGGAGTGCAGGTGTCAAGGCCGTCTCCAAGTTCAAAGGTCAGGAACCGCCTCTTTTGCTGAAGTTGGCGGAACGCTGCATGAAACTTCAGCATCTCATTGTGACCTTGAACGAACGTTTGTACAACATTGAGCATTGTCTCCGGGAAGGAAACGGAAACCCCATAGCAACGTCCTTGCACAGCATCTGAGTGATAGTGACCTTGAACGAACGATTGAACAACATTGAGCAGTGTCTCCGTGGCAACATTCTTGCACAGCATCTGAGTGATAGTGGCCTTGAACTGATGATTGAATAACATAGAGCAGTGTCTCCATGGCAACGTCCTTGCAAAGCATCTGAGTGATAGTGACCTTGAACAAACGATTGAACAACATAGTACAATGTTTCCGTGGCAACATCCTTGCACAGCATCTGAGTGAGTGACCTTGAACGAACGATTGAAGCACACAGAGCAATGTCTCTGTGGCAACGTCCTTGCACAGCATCTGAGTGATAGTGACCTTGAGCGAACAAGTGAACAACTTATAGTTATAGCAGTGTCACCGTGATGGGAATGATAACCCCATGGTAACTCTGCACAATTGACTGCATATGATGATATGGTGTTTGTAAAGTGAATGGATAGGTTTTCTGGCATGTGTTTGTGCATGAAGCACTTGAGCAGTCTCTGAATTTAACAGTATCCAGATTCGGTGCTCTGTAATGTGTGTGTTGTGAAGAAGTTAGCAAAAGCCAGGGTTCAGCCTGGAAGTGGACGTAAAAAAAATAATGGGTCGCTTGAAAACGTCAAGTATAGGCTTGGGAGGGGAGGGAGGAATCTTGAAGCATGTCTTTCCTTTTCTGTCCAAAGAAGCTAAGTGGTGCAATATGCAGCCACATGAGCTTAGGATTTGTCACTATATCAGGTTACCAAATTCTATGTGCATGGGTGGGATTCTTCCAGTATATGCCGGAAATCCGGATTCGATAATGGCCTCATTTTTTCTTCGGCGGCCCCCAGACCCCCGGGCCCCCCTTTCAGGATTCATGCCATTTTTCAGTCCCACCCATGTATGTGCTCAGTTGTTTGCTCGCTTTAGCTTTTCTCATTTCAAATTCAACACTGTAAACTATGTATAGGGTGGACCATTGGTGAGAAATCTTGATGGGCCCTATGAACCACTGAAAGGAATATTCTTATGGGTCATTTTCAGATGTTATGCGCCATTGGCACATTAGAAAACTGAACCCTGAAATTAAAAGGTAATTAAGTGTAGGGTACTCTATATACCATGTTTATATTATTAAGTGGAGTTAGATTGTTACAGAGGGCTCAGGCAGAGTAGAAATGTTGCACCGTTGTGTAAGAAATCTTGGATTTATATTTTGATCGTTGCAAGGATCCAGGAGAGTGCAGGATGCTCATGTTACACAATGATAATACATATAGTTGTTTGATTTGAAGAATGAACCTGCAAAGTCATTGTGTTAGTATTACACTAGATCATGTTCGCATGTATGGCTGGCTTGTGTTATGGTCTTGCGGTTTTAAGAGGATTGGATAATGTGTATGCTGTGATTTTATTTTGAGTGAGATTGCAATGATCCAGTGTACTTCTAGACGTTTAACCGTACATAAATAATAATAATTATTCTTCTGAGTCGATATTCATGGCCGTCATATCCTCAGGTCGGTGGCTGCCATGAAGTCCCAGACATGGGATTCTTCCGTAAATTTACGGAATTCCGTAAATTTTTAGGCTCCAGGGATCATTCTTGAGATTCGTGCAAATCCGCTGAGAAAATTTTGGGCTATATTTAGGTATAGACCCAAGTTTTTCGGCCGGTCCGCTGATCGCGACGCTCCAGTCCATACTATTCTTGAACGGTTGGTTCCTAAAACGGTCAGACTGTTGCTGGTCGATCTGTATGGGAACGCGCTCTTTGTCTCCTACAGTCACCGTTTCAACGTAGCTATCGGGGATTCAGTATAAGCATACCGTATGAGAATGATTCGGCGCCATTTTTACATCGCTTCGAGCCACCTGCCAAAATGATGAGGAAGCTAAAGCGAGACGAAACCGTTCTAGCCCCGGGAAATTGACCAGCAGAAGTACAAGAAAAATCTCAGGAGATTCGACTGGCTCGATGAAGTTGTATCATTGAGCTGGAAATACGAGAAAGGCCAGAAGACACAAGACGTGAAACTGAAAGTTGGCGATGCTTTTGCTAAAATCAACTTGCCGGGAAAAGCTCAGTGCACTTTGTGCAACGATGTTAATGTTATCAACTACGGCTCCAATGGAAAGACTGCCCTCAAAAGCCACTTGAAAAGCAACAAGCACCTGACTATCCTGAAAACCCAGTCGGGTAATCAGTCACTGGGGTCGTTTGGCACGACAAAGTAAGAACATTGAAACCACACGTCACACGCCATCACACACAACCCCCCATCCCCCGCCTCTATCTCTCTCTCTCTCTCTCTCTTTCTCCTCCTTATTTTGAGTCTTAGCGTAAAATTAATTTGAGAAACAATGGGAAGGAAGAGAAAGGGGGGGGGGGGGGGGGGGCTATGATTAAGCTGAAATATGCATTTCAGGGCCATTTTTGTGTGTCTAAAACACTAAAAACCTTCAGCTCCTGGGGGCGAGGCTTCGCCCCCAGACCCCGACCAGGGGCGTCGCCCCTGGACCCTACTAGGGGCCTTCTGCGGCCCCCAGACCCCCACCTTCTTTTTCCTTAATTATCACTTTTCCTGAATCCCATGTCTGAGTCCCCTAGTCTTTCCGCAGCGGGTCCCCAGAGCTTGGTGCCCAGGCTGGTGTCTTCTGGCCAGTAGTGCTGGCATCGTGTCTTCTGGCCAGTAGTGCTGGCATCGTGTCTTCTGGCCAGTAGTGCTGGCATCGTGTCTTCTGGCCAGTAGTGCTGGCATCGTGTCTTCTGGCCAGTAGTGCTGGCATCATGCCTTCTGGCCAGTAGTGCTGGCATCGTGTCTTCTGGCCAGTAGTGCTGGCATCGTGTCTTCTGGCCAGTAGTGCTGGCATCGTGTCTTCTGGCCAGTAGTGCTGGCATCATGCCTTCTGGCCAGTAGTGCTGGCATCGTGTCTTCTGGCCAGTAGTGCTGGCATCGTGTCTTCTGGCCAGTAGTGCTGGCATCGTGTCTTCTGGCCAGTAGTGCTGGCATCGTGTCTTCTGGCCAGTAGTGCTGGCATCGTGTCTTCTGGCCAGTAGTTCTGGCATCGTGTCTTCTGGCCAGTAGTGCTGGCATCGTGTCTTCTGGCCAGTAGTGCTGGCATCGTGTCTTCTGGCCAGTAGTTCTGGCATCGTGTCTTCTGGCCAGTAGTGCTGGCATCGTGTCTTCTGGCCAGTAGTGCTGGCATCGTGTCTTCTGGCCAGTAGTGCTGGCATCGTGTCTTCTGGCCAGTAGTGCTGGCATCGTGTCTTCTGGCCAGTAGTGCTGGCATCGTGTCTTCTGGCCAGTAGTGCTGGCATCGTGTCTTCTGGCCAGTAGTGCTGGCATCGTGTCTTCTGGCCAGTAGTGCTGGCGTGCTGTCTCCAGGTGTGGGCAGGTCTGTAGAATGTGCTCAGGGGTTTGCTCCTCTGAGCCACACTCACATTGGGCTGTGTCCCAGTCTCTTGAGGTGTTTTTTCAGCCCACAGTGATATGTTAGTCAGGCATGGGAATTCTCCAAGGATTTCTGAGAAAAGCTACACATTTCTGTGATAAAAAAATCCTCTTCCGAGAAAAAAACAACCATAAATGAAAATCTGTCTAGTATGACCGATGTCCTACAAAAAACCGTCCCTTCATAAGACATAAGACATAAGACTTTATTTCAACCATGTGCAGTACACTAGGGACATGTTTTGGCCAGAGTACAATCAATCAATCCATACACGCCCTTCCAAACATCGCTTGCAATCTCAGTCACACACACGCTCACGCACGCCCGCATACATTCCCCACACAAAACCCACAACAGCACAAGCATGCTCCTCAACAAAACGTGTTTAACCATCAATTGTACATATGCGTAAAATAAACAGTATAGAAGTATCAGTAAGAATTATATATGTATCAGACATCATTCAGTGAGATTCCACCTGAAGGTGACAATAGTGATCGATTTATTATTTAACAGATGTTGCTGTTTACATGTGTGTGAAAGAGTAAGTGTGTTAAAATAATATTAATTCATTTAAAGGATTAAAATGGTCGTTGGTTACTGGTCATTCAAAACATGTATTAAATTGGTCGGGTTTTTTGGCAGTGTAAAATTCATGAAACGTGCTGCCAGATTGCACAGATTTTAATCTAGATTTCTAAAAAATAAAATTCCGGAACCCCCCAGTTTCAGAGATTTTTTATTTAAAGCAATACCCATGCCTGAAAAATAATAATGATCTGATTAAATTTTCAAGTCTGTGCTGCACTATTTCTGTTTTTGTTCAAAAGGGACATACTGTGTTGAACTAACAAAGAGTGGAAGAAGTTTTCTTGCAGAGCTATACATTTTTTTAATACAGCATATTTGGAACACAACCCAATATCTGAGTGTGATTTGAATGTGAGTGTGCATGTACATATTGTCGTGCATGTGTGGGTTCGGCAGATTTAAGTTACTCTTCATGCTCACGGACATCAAAGGGAACTCATTGCTGGTAGTCTTAGAGAAATGGCACAGGCACACACACACACACAACAATCAGAATCAGTGGAGTGGGTGTGTTTATTGGTTCATGTTAATGAGGTAGACTGCTGTCCAGAGGAAACTGGCCCTTTCCGTGGATGATCACATCATTGTCTGAAACATTTCAGTAAAGTGAAAAAAACAGTTGTCGATGTGATACATCGTATTATGACTGTCTGAAACAGTCCAGTAACAATTAAAAAACCAAGAGTCGTCATTAGGCACACACAAAAAATAGTATGTTTACGGTAACCCGACCGACCCTATTTTTTTCGCGCGACCCTTGACTTGTTTTTGGCATTTGGGGGGGGGGGGGGGGGGGGGGGGAATCTTGGTTTTTTTGCAAAATAACGTAAAAATATGGTTTTTTGGAGAGAAAAAAAAATTTAAACAAATTCTGACCTACCGACCCTATTTTTTTGGCCTATGTTACCGTAATCAGACCTATTTTTTTTTTGGCCTTAACAACTCTTGGCTAAAGAAAACGAAATATACACAGAAAGAGAGCAAACACATACACCAGAGCACTTTTGTTTTCTCTTATGATTGCTTTTAGTCCACAAAAGAAAATAATCCTAAACCTCCTTCTGCTTTTTTTCATTTCATGGTCTATACAATGTATATGAGTAGTGGCATCGTTCAATGTTATGTAAAACCTAAATTCATCAGTCTCAGAAATCAATGAACCCCCCGCGGGTTAGGGGGAAGAATTTACCCGATGCTCCCCAACATGTTGTAAGAGGCGACTAACGGATTCTGTTTCTCCTTTTACCCTTGTTAAGTGTTTCTTGTATAGAATATAGTCAATTTTTGTAAAGATTTTAGTCAAGCAGTATGTAAGAAATGTTAAGTCCTTTGTACTGGAAACTTGCATTCTCCCAGTAAGGTAATATATTGTACTACGTTGCAAGCCCCTGGAGCAATTTTTTGATTAGTGCTTTTGTGAACAAGAAACAATTAACAGGTGGCTCTATCCCATCTCCCCCCTTTCCCCTATCCCATCTCCCCCCTTTCCCTCGTCGCGATATAACCTTCGTGGTTGAAAACGACGTTAAACACCAAATAAAGAAAGAAAGACAAATCAATGATTGAGGAAGATAATTATGAACTTGCAGTAATCATTCTTTTTTAAGGATGAAAGTCCCTTTTCCATTTCAATGCTTGTTATTCCCTTGGGTGCCAGGAGACTGGTTCTGCACAACTGTCTTACTCTATAACACTTACAGTGTACACACATGTATGCATTTAGAGCGCTTACTTCACTTTGATGGAAAAAAAGCGGACAAAAGAATGAAAGAAATGAGTACTCTTTATGGCTTAATTTTGAAACAATATAATATAGTTATTTATTAATCAGATGATCATTTTATTTCATACTTTCACACTGCTCGGAACTTCAGGTCACTGGTGGAAAGCTAGCAGCAACAAGAGCTGCGCTTCTCTGGCTTACATATGCGTGTAGGTATTGTCAATGTCAGCCTTTTGTAATTCCGGCAGAATAAACAAAGGTCTTTTTTTTCTTCTTCTTTTTTTTTGAACGAAGGTCTTAATATTTGTGCTACGACAATGACAGTGGGTGGGACCTTTACTGTCCCTTGGGTCATTATAAAGTTGACCCGTGTCCGTCCCCGTCTGGATTTGAACCTGCGATCAACCAACTGAGCTACCCAACCCCATAAGGTGATGAGGAAACGGGAGCATGTAGAAACTTAAATTAAACTCACGGATGCCACTGATGGTGTCGATGACCTGTGCACCATTGATGGCGGTGACCCTGACACGGAAGCTGCCATGGATGGGACCGCCGGAGTGGAGGAAGAAGCCGTCAGCACTGTGCTGCATCTTCTGCCAGCCGTTGAGGTCGATCTCCATCATGTGCACTGGTAGTCTGAAAGGAGATTATTCTCGGGTAAACTAATAATCTGAAATTATATTTAATTGGTGTAGTTTGTCTCCATCGTGTGAACTAATTAGCTGAAATGTGAGTCATGCAGCCATTTTGCCCTATCTGCTACGAATCAAGTGAATAGCGAACCTGAAATTAGAGCAGTTGGTTGTGTTTCTCGTCCGATTGAAACTAGAATGACGGAAAAGAACGAAGGTTGCTCACCTGGCGTTTTGGACCTGCAGCTTGATGTACCAAGGATTCGAACCCTGGAACTTGTAGTCCAGCTTGCCGTTACCCACTGGGCACTGGACGGCCTTGATGCTGATGTCCCAGCGGCCATCCCCACTCACCCCCAGGTCAACATCACCTGCAGGTTGGTACACATACTGGCAGTCAATACTCTTACTCAATCAATCAATCAATCAATGAGTCTTATATCGCGCATATTCCGTGGGTACAGTTCTAGGCGCTCTGCAGTGATGCCGTGTGAGATGAAATTTTATACGGCCAGTAGATTGTAGCCATTTCGGCGCATATTTACCTTTCACGGCCTATTATTCCAAGTCACACGGGTATAGGTAGACAATTATTAACTGTGCCTAAGCAATTTTGCCAGGAAAGACCCTTTTGTCAATCGTGGGATCTTTAACGTGCACACCCAATGTAGTGTACACGGGGGGAGGTTCGGACACCGAAGAGAGTCTGCACACAAAGTTGACTGTGAAATAAATTTCCGCCGAACCTGGGATCGAACTCACGCTGACAGCGGCCAACTGAATACAAGTCCAGCGCGCTACCAACTGAGCTATATACTCGCCTTGTGTCCTTTGTGTGTGCGCGCGTGCATACACGTGTAGCCCATTGCGCGAAACATTCAAATTACCAATGGATGCAAAACCAGTCAACTTAACTTAATTGACATCTCAATAAACAATTAGTTTGCTGAACTCAAAGATTTGCAATAGCATACCCGGAGACACCAGCAGTCAGACCCTATCACAAACAGCTCTCTTAAAGATTGTACACCTAAGGCGCCATTTTGGAAAATTTTCTGACGATCTGGACCTTAAAAAGTTCAAGGGATATTCGCTGTACTGTAATTTAGAAACGCCTGCAATGATTTGCTCAAAACTGCTCCGAAACTATGCCAAATAATTAAATTAAATTTATTGAGCGAACGGATTGCTTCGCCCAGCTCTCCTGTGTCACGAGCCGGATTCCGTTCGTCTTCATATTTTATTTAGTCCTCATTGATACCCATTCGTCAAAGCAGATTAAGACCGTTGGATTGAGGAAGTCAAACCTTCAGTCCAGCAAACACATGCATATTCCGTGCAATACAGGGTTAAAACGCTTGGCATAATATAAACAAACACACAGTCTCATAGAGAATATCACGGTCTGAAAAGACTACAAAATATAGCATTCAGATTTTAAAAATAGAACGCTCGGACACTAATACTAAGACCTTCCTCGTGTGTCACTGTTGTCATCTATTCAACGCCTAAAGTGACGAACTCTGTACCTCTTGGCTCAATTTCAAATCTGTATCTCCAGGAATAGCGCATGAAATACTCGGGGGCGAAAGGTAGGATTTTGCATCAAAAACAGAATGGGTCATTGTCTGTACTGTCCACTGCCATTTACCTGCTTGGCACCCCGGACAAAGGTCATCAACGAAGACCATGAAGGTACCGGTCACCGGGTTGTTCCCTAAGCCATGGCCCGACCCTGTCACCTGAAAGACCAAAAGTGGTCGGCACTGAAATATCGAATTCTTCGAGCAATGGGCTTTTTTTGGGTCGAAAACTGTACAAGTGACATTCAGTGTAATCAAACCCGCGCAGCCATTGCCAACAAAACAGAATACAACATGGCTTGCAAAATTGTACAAGATTTACATTCGTTGCTTTTTGAATTATTAAAAAGCTTGCTTTCGCACGCATTTCAATATTTAAAGTTTGTGAGAGACCGACCTGCCAGCAGGAGCCGCACATGAGTGAGTTGAGGAACTGGGGCTTGTTGAGGGCCACCGGTATCTTGGCGAGGCTGGCCACTGGCGGGTTCTGGACGCCGTACGAACACGTCCCTCCCCCTCCGCTATCGCCGTAGTACGTCGCCTGCAGGAAGAAATCGACAGAAACGCACACACGTAAGTAGAGAACAACATATATAGCATGACTTCCCTTCTTTCTCTCTGTTATTCTAGTGAGAAAATATCCAGCGATATTTCTCCGTAGGCCTAAAGTTCGGCCTTGACCTAGGCAAAATAACTTGCGCAGCGGTAGGGTAATTATATGCCCCAGACTGCCCCGGACTGCCCCGGACAGTGTGTGTGTGTGAACATGTCTGAACATAACTTAAATTTACACAATGATAAATAATTATAGTGAACATTTGATACATACAATACAAAGAACGAAACGAAAAAAATGAGGATGGTTTTTTTTCTCTTTGTTTTTTAAGTGTCTTCAACTACAGCTTCTGAAAGCGGAAATTGGGTGTGCCTATCTAGTAGTTTTCTCGCTTCGCTTTCGTTGACATGGTTTTTTGGACTTTGTGGGCGTGCTGTTGATGGTGATGATGTGATTCACCGAAGTCACTGTTCCGACTCGGCGCGCAGGCCGCAGAAGCATCCTCAGTTTCTGCTTTTGGTGGTCTGCGGACAATCTGTCCCAATCGTCTGGAGTCATCAGAAGGTGTGCATGAGTTTGGGCAAGGACATACTCCCCCATCCCCAACAACGCTCGCTGAGGCTCCGCATTCTGCGTGAGAACCAGATTCCGTATCAAATCGACCAGCTGAGGCAGCTGTTGGGGGGTCCAACGAACCAAGTGTTTCAGCACAGCATTGAGACATTCAGCGTTGTTGTTTGTCCAGGTTGTCGTTGTCAGGCACCCATCCCAGTACACTTTTAGGACGTTGTCCTGTAATTGACCTGACAATTTGGTGAGGTAGGACTCGTCCTCAGATGGCCATTGGTCGGCTGCCCTTGCCAGTCGCAGGTCAAAATCTGCCATGTTTTTGGATGTGCTCACACCTTTTTCTCCGAACATCAAGTCTACCAGTTTGATTCGCTTCCTGGTATCCAGCCCCACTTTGTCGCGGAGATGCCTTGTCAAGTTCTTTTTCAGGTGCAGAGTGCACAAGGCATGTCTGCAGTTTGGAAATGCAGCTTTAACCGCTCTGGTCAAAGCCTTCTCATCATCAGTACCAACAACCATTTGTGGTGGTGTGGTTGTACCTGGGTCCATGAGCGCAGCCGAGACAGTCGACAAAAAATAAAAGTAGTCCTCGAATGTGCTGCTCGAGTACATATACACAGGTCCTATGTAAATAGGTGCACTGTCTGTTCGTTCATTAAGCAACGAAACGTTTTTGAAATTCAGTGCTGTGACTAGCAGGTCTCCCAAATTATAGGTTTTATCAACTCCCAATACAGTCGTTCCTCTGCCACAGAATGCTCTGATTTTTTGCATCTGCTCCTCGTGGTAGAGTATAAGTGACGGTGATATTGCTGGGCCGCTCATTTTATACTGTATCGCCTGTAGAATATCACGGACACTGGTGATATTTGTCAGACTCAGCATTTGGTCTGCCAGGTTTCCCTTTGGAGTGGCTTGTAGCCCGTCTTGCCTTTCCCGCTCCTTCCGCTGCTTCTTCTTGATTTGTTGTTTGTTTCGCGGCTGAAGATCTACAGGCTGTCCCTGGCTCTGGCTTACCATCTTGGCGTAAAGAACGTTGGGTGGCAGGTGTCGATTGGCAGCTATCTCCTCCATCACTGTCCCTGACGTGCGGATATAGGTACCTTTGTTGTTTTTTCTGTTGCCATGCGCCTGTATGATGCCCTTCCATGTGCCCTTGTACTCGATGACTGCCACCTTCAGGCTTTCGTCGGTGACTAAATGGGCTGGGCCCTGCTCCACGCCAAAGTAGAGTAATATCTTGTCAGTACTATCACATCACCGGGTTCAGGTTGAGGGTCGTACGGTACTTTCGTACGACGACCCTCAACCTGAACCTCCCTACATAACTGGCCTTGGTGTAAAAAGCCCTTTCGTAGTTGACCATTTGGCAGTTCAAAAAAGTAGTTCTTCTTGTTGCTGCATGTCGACCAGGCGCCACAGTCGTCCTCGTATCTGTTGCGGTCCTCTCTTTTGCGGCGCTCTACGTTGTCAGAGTTTGATATCCGCAGAGCGATGTTTTCTTTGGGTCCCCTGGGGATGCATAAAAGACCGCCGTCTGATCCATCCTTGAGGATTCGTAGGACCTCTTCGGTGACGTCATCATATTCATTGACCCAGTCTCGACAAAATACAACGCGATATCATGGATGGACGGAGCTGTAACTTATACGTACAACGCAGCAAGGAGAACAGAAAACTCGGTACGTTGAAGATGCAATGAGCAGACAGGGAGACTTTGAACTAACTCACATCACCATTGAAGGCATGCTTGTACAAGTTGAGAGCTGCAGAGTTGACCGGGCCAGCCCCCTCCACTCTCATCCCCACCAGCAGCAGCGACAACAACGACAACGACAACCACATTCTCACAGTCAGGGTCCGTACAGCTGTATGCTTGTGGACTGGAAATGTTACAAAATCCCACCCGGTTTGAAAGGTTTGAATTACATTGTGTGCGTCATTTCGTACACTTTAAAGGTACCATCCCGTGAAAACTATCGTGTAATGTACAAGAGACACAGACATATCTAATGACATGCACTGTTCATATGCCACTAGATTTAACATGCACTGTTCATATGCCACTAGCTTACGACATGCACTGTTCCTGTGCAAATAGCTTAGACATTCACTGACACTGTTCAAATGCCAATTGCTTATGGCATGCACTGTTCATATGCCACTAGCTTATGACATGCACTGTTCATATGCCAAAAGATTATGACAATCACTGTTCATATGCCAATAGCTTATGACATGAACTGTTCATATGCCAATTGCTTATGGCATGCACTGTTCATATGCCAATAGCTTATGACATGCACTGTTCATATGCCACTAGCTTATGACATGCACTGTTCATATGCCAAAAGATTATGACAAGCACTGTTCATATGCCAATAGCTTATGACATGCACTGTTCATATGTCACTAGCTTATGACATGCACTGTTTATATGTCACTAGCTTATGACATGCACTGTTCATATGCCAATAGCTTATGACATGCACTGTTCATATGCCAATAGCTTATGACATGCACTGTTTTGATACATATGCCAATTGGCGCGACTTTTTGAAAGCTGCACGAGTCGACAGGAAGAATTATAAATCAAAACTTGACTAAATTGAAAAAGGTTGCTGGCGTGTATTTCCCTTTATTAGTATGCTTTTGACACAGATCTGTCCTGGCTTTTACGTAGAATAAGGGGATCCCTACATGTCGGATACAATGAATATATATGATACTTAATATACTCTATATCCATACAGCCTGGCTGCTTTCCGTCCAGACCGTGAATTAATCGCGAAATTAGTTTCAGGACTGAAAATCATTGTAAATCTGCGAAATTAATTTGCGAGAAAATGCCCAGGGTTGTCGTGTATAGTGCAATGGAAGGATGTTATTATCCACGGTGTAAGTATGGACAGATCTACATGTACACTATCATTAGCACGCCGGGAGAGGAAGGCCTCTTTAACGAATTTTGCCGTTCTTCGTGAAATTGACTTGTAGATAAAGTGACCCAGCAAACGTGACCTATTCAGGCTATTGTTTATTTCTATAGCGCATAACTAAAAGCACTATGCTTGTTATGGAGTTGCAGTGATACGAAATGTATTTAACTTACATGTTGCATGTCTCAGACTTGATGTTCTCTTCCCAGCATGCGCTTTCGTCCTGGTCTCTCCTTGTGGTTGCTTGTACGTTCTCCCCCCTCCCCCTCCCGCCCGACCGACACCCTCTTCTTTTTTCTCTTCTGTAGATTCTCTTGTTCTTATTTAGTTCTCCATCCCCATTTCTTCAATTTTTTCTTCTGGTTTATTTTTGTTATGTCCACCATTATGAAAATGTGTGTAATTTAGTATTGTTCTGGTCACGTTAAATAAGCATTTGCTTGAGTGCGTGTCCTAGTTGTATGTTTTGAATTGTTTCATGCGAAGCTTTCTGAATACAATTTTGTTTAAACCAATGTATTTAAGTTTTGGACTCTCTGGCGCTGTTTGAAACTGCTGATAATACTGAAGGAAATCATATTAGACTCGCTGCATTGGTATAATGTTTGATGCCTCCCAGTTAGACGGCCATGAACGATTTTCGGAAATAACTCTGTCAAGTATTGATGGGTTCTGGAGTTGTTCACCTTTAGAAATACTGGGGCAATCAACACGTGACATTGTAGGCCAATCACATTAAGGTGTTACGAGTGTGTTCGGGTTGCGGTTCTTGCTCATGTTTATACTCACTGAGTTACTTCCCTTGGATCTGGATCTGGATCTGGATCTGGATAACCCGCCTGGGTTGGTGGTTTGCGGGTGCGAATGCGTATACGCACGGTTCAGTGTGCTTTCGCGAAAGGGTGTGTCATATGCACGGCTAGAACTAAGATACTTCTTGATTTCAGTAAATAGTTTCATTACATGTCAACTAGTTCGTTTTTAAATGATTTTTTAGAGATCGCCAAATGGTATTGTGTGAATAACATCATTCGATCGATTGTACGCACGGCGCCGTGCTTCTAGTAGCTCAGTCCATTCCTTCTTTCCGGTGTGGAAACAGACGTGTTTCTGGCGAAAGAATCGGCGTTTTCAACTCGCCATATCTTCATATTCATTCGGACTAGAACAACGAAATATAAATTTCTTGTAAAAAAAATCCCGAGCCTTGCGACTCTGGTAATCATTTTCTTACGCGAAGCGGCCTTTGGTAGGTACGACAGTTTTAGTCACCCAAGTATATATCTAAAACGCACGTGGACGAGTTTTCAATGGCGTATTTGAAGTCTGTGAATGTTGTGATTACAAATCATTTCGGGGCACCCCTCAGTCTATACGTACAGACAAACAAATTGCATGGAACGAAAGTTGAGAGGCTGGACTGTAAGTTGTTGTTTTGACTTCTACAAATCTCGCAGGTCTTTTATGCAAAACAGACTCAAAATTGCATTGTTCACGCAAGTGTAGATGACGAGACTATCGAAGGAATGGAATACACTTGCCTATACAGATATAATAGACAGACACTGTCTATTTATATCTATGACTTACCCTAGCCCATATGTTAGAATAAAGAACATACTTTGCTCTTTTGAATGATGTATGATTTGGCACTGTACACAGGATTTTAGACCTGCCCCCGAAGTGATTTTTCCATAAACCCGTCAAAAAGCTCACTCTGTTTTGGCCGTAAAAAGCGCCCAAATGAAGTCAATTTCTAACCTGTGTCGTGTGTTCGAAGGAGTACATCTCAGCGATGCCATTGCCTTGCAACCTCAAAGAAATATATTTTGATAACCCGCTAAATGAACGGTTTTTTAGTGTGAAATAAAAGCCGGAGATTTGCTTCGTTTCTTTGCTGCGACACAAAACCAAAACCAACTATAGATCTGCGGTGACATTATGAGTTCGTTTTCGACATTGCAGTGAAGTTGCGTGGATCTTCGACGATTCCCGTTCGGTTTAATGTGGATAGAGCTTTGATTGAATGTAACTGCTTTGAAAAGTTACAACATGAGTCCTTGGGATCGATGTTTTTCGGTAAACTTCTTCGTATCCTTGACTTTACTTTTGACTTGAACAGATCCAGATCGGCTGGGGCTGTTGATCGCCTGCACAGATCTATATGAAGTTGACTCGACACGGCGAACCGCCGAATCCGTGCCCTCTCGTCGGTCCTACCCCCAAATCCCTTACCAGCCTCAGACCCCACCTCACCATTCTAACCTCACTGGCGTACTATGTGTGATTATCCCTTCCTCATGAAAGAGAAAGTGGAGAAAGGGGGAAAATGAAGAAAAAGATGAGAAATATTCATAACAAATTCAGTTTTGGGTCTTTTTCAAATCTGTTTGATGCATTTTTTCTGTGACCATTGTGGCTATGCACTGACACACAAATAAGTGGAGAAAAGGGAGAAATGAAGATTTTTTCTTACTGCACAACAGTCGGGGATTAGTGTTACATGTTTACATGTTTACAGTCAGGGATAGTCAGGGATTGTTGACATGTACATTGTCAAGAGGTCAAAACAAATTTTAAAAGCTGTTGGACACTGCACTAGTGTTGCTCTAATCAAGGCGAGTCTGGAACAATAGGTCCACCCCACCAAAAAGTCAACAAGGAATTAGTTATGATTTTTTTTGCCTTTTTGCTTGGGTACGGCCAAGTCAAAAAGGTGAGAGGGGTTACAAATAGTCATAACAAGTTCAGTTTGGGGTCTTTTTCAAATCTGTTTGCTGCATCTTTTCTGTGACCATTGTGGCTATGCACTGACAGTCAAAAAGGTGAAGAAGGGAAAAATGAAGATTTTGGGTGTTGTTTTTTTTTTGGACAAATTTTGAAGAAGGGAAAAATGAAGATTTTGGGTGTTGTTTTTTTTGGACACATTTTTTTAAGTCCAAAAAAGATGAGAAATATTCATAACAAATTCAGTTTTGGGTCTTTTTCAAATCTGTTTGATGCATCTTTTCTGTGACCATTGTGGCTATGCACTGACACACAAAAAAGTGGAGAAAGGGGAGAAATGAAGATTTGTTCTTACTGCACAACAGTCAGGGATTAGGGTTACATGTTTACATGTACATTGTCAAGAGGTCAAAACAAATTTTAAAAGCTGTTGAACACTGCACTAGTGTTGCTCTAATCAAGGCGAGTCTGGAACAATAGGTCCACCCCACCAAAAAGTCAACATGGAATTAGTTATGATTTTTTGGCTTGGGTACGGCCAAGTGAACAAGGTAGGAAAGGTTAGAAATAGTCATAACAAGTTCACTTTTGGGTCTTTTTCAAATCTGTTTGCTGCATCTTTTCTGTGACCATTGTGGCTATGCACTGACACTCAAAAAGGTGGAGAAAGGGGAAAAATGAAGATTTTTTTCTTACTACACAACAGTCAGGGATTGTTGACATGTACATTGTCAAGAGGTCAAAACAAATTTTAAAAGCTGTTGGACACTGCACTAGTGTTGCTCTAATCAAGGCGAGTCTGGAACAATAGGTCCACCCCACCAAAAATCAACATGGAATTAGTTATGATTTTTTTTGCCTTTTTGCTTGGGTACGGCCAAGTCAAAAAGGTGAGAGGGGTTACAAATAGTCATAACAAGTTCAGTTTGGGGTCTTTTTCAAATCTGTTTGCTGCATCTTGTCTGTGACCATTGTGGCTATGCACTCAAAGTCAAAAAAGTGCAGAAAGATGACAAATGAAGATTTTTCCTTCTTTCAAGACAATGTGTGATTTGGCACATTTTGCCTCAGTCTTTATCAAGAGCCTGTCTAACCCACTTTGAAGCTGTTAGAGACTGCAGTAGTGTTCCTTACATCAAGGCGAGTGCACAATGGTGCATTTCGAACCCCCCCCCCCCTAATGTTCACTTTAATATCAATAAATCAATAGATATTCAGTCACAGTTTAACTAACTCATTCACCCTCATCACTCACTCATCCATCCATCACAACAACATTGTTTGATGCACAAACTGCCTGCCTTCCGCACTGGGAAGCCGCTTCGCTTCGCAACAACAACAACACTGAAAACTCGCCGGGAAATACCCCCACCACACGTGTCACACGTGTGCTTGTTTCTTCCGACTAATATCAATTTTGGAGAAAAAAAAGGACAAAACTGGATGAAAAATTCTACGGCCCCAGCAATCTCATTACTCTGAAAGGGGAACCGGAAGTGGCTGGTCCTCAGGTTTCAAAGTTGACCGATATTCCCACTAAAGTGACCTAGATCCAAAGCCAGCCATCCATTAGAATGTAGGTCCTTGCTCCCACAGTCCAATGCCGCGAATTGTTGTTACAGCCCCTGATTTTTTTATGTACGGAATCCGGTAGTCTTTTTGTTGTTGTTAAATAATTATATTGCCAAACGTTATGACATTTTGAGATAATTGAACAAGTTTCAATACACATTGGCTGAGCACCTGTGTGCTCAAAGGAAATGTCGCTTGTTTTTATCAAAAACTAATTTTCAATGGTCATTCGTGCAAACCGTCACACAAACATGCGTGCCTCTGTGTCTCTGTGAGTATGCGTGTGGCTGCTTTCATAGTTAGGGTGCAGGCGTTTTAATCATTTACCCCACAACAAAAGCCCCCCCCCCCCCCCACACCACCAACCCCCCCCCCCCCCACACACACACACACACACCCCGATACCTGTCAAATTCCCTCAGAATGCATGAACAATTCCGTTACCTCAGATCATCACCAGGAAAAATTCCTCCGCATCCAAAATATCAGGACTTTAGATATCAGATACCGACTTTATGTAATGCGCTTCAAAATCATATTCGCAAAGACAGAGAGAGAGAGAGAGAGAGAGAGAGAGAGAGAGAGAGAGAGAGAGAGAGAGAGCTGGACACGAAGAAGGGAAGCTACAATCGCCCCAGGCCATATATATTATATATACGTGTGTGTGTGTGTGGTGTGCGATTCATAGAAATTTACTGGACAGATCTTCATGAAACTTTGCACACAAATGTTCCGACCCCCAACCCTTCACCCTGATTCAAACTCATGTATCACAAGTCCAGCGCTCCCAAATTATTTCTTTTTATCATTTTTGTCAGTCAAGATGATAATGGGGGTGGGGTTGGTACGGGAATAATTGTGAAGCAGACACTAAGGCAACAACTTATTTTGTTTACAGGTATTGTATATGTATACAGTGAACTTAGCTGTGTTTAAGTTTAGTTATGTTTCTGTCGAGCGAATTTTTTTTAAATACGTTTTTACTACTAAAGGAGTGATAATTTTATGTGTACGCCCTCGAGAAACCTCGATCATTTTCTGAAAATGCACGTTGATAAGTACCGTTTTATGATAAAGTTATACTCTCCATTCATTTATATACACAAACTAATGTTTCATTTATCATTTGTAGAGCTAAATATGTCAGTCGGGATCATGTTAAGAATCGCAGTGTTTTTCGCAAAATCGTACTTGACAACCCCCAGTAAAAAAATTCTAAAACAAAAGTTAATACGTCAACCTCTTTTTTTCTTTGCACAGATGTGTCCATATTGCTTAGAGGAACCTGTGCACAAAATGTGTAATGTTTCTTTCACGCGATTTGAACACACAAGTAACCCCTTAAGAATCGCAGTGTTTTTCGCAAAATCGTACTTGACAACCCCCGGTAAAAAAATTCTAAAAAAAAAATTAATACGTCGACCCCCTTTTTTCTTTGCACAGATGTGTCCATATTGCTTAGAGGAACCTGTGCACAAAATGTGTAAAGTTTCTTTCACGCGAATTTTTTTTAAATACGTTTTTCCTACTAAAGGAGTGATAATTTTATGTGTACGCCCTCGATAAACCTCGATCATTTTCTGAAAATGCACGTTGATAAGTACCGTTTTATGATAAAGTTATACTCTCCATTCATTTATATACACAAACTAATGTCTCATTTATTATTTGTAGAGCTAAATATGTCAGTTGGGATCATGTTAAAAATCGCAGTGTTTTTCGCAAAATCGTACTTGACAACCCCCAGTAAAAAAATTCTAAAAAAAAAGTTAATACGTCGACCCCCTTTTTTCTTTGCACAGATGTGTCCATATTGCTTAAAGGAACCTGTGCACAAAATGTGTAATGTTTCTTTCACGCGATTTGAACACACAAGTAACCCCTTAAGCGAGCGGCGTGTCTCCCCCACTGATTGGTCGGCGACCTGTACCAGTGAAATAATAAGAAAGACTGACATACCAGTGAAAAATAGCTCCGATCTGTGTTTTGGTTTAAACAATTTATTTAGAAAACTACAGATAACAATGCCGCATATAATCAATTTAACACTGGAGCACAACAAGGAAAGCTTATATATACTCGTGCTCTTAAAAAGCAATATCTATATTTTCTGTATTTCAAACAGAATTACCTAGTCAGTGAGGTCACAATTTTTGTTTTTGTTTGTTTGTTCGTGGGCTGAAACTCCCACGGCTTTTACGTGTATGACCGTTTTTACCCCGCCATTTAGGCAGCCATACGCCGCTTTCGGAGGAAGCATGCTGGGTATGTTCGTGTTTCTATAACCCACCGAACTCTGACATGGATTACAGGATCTTTTTCGTGCGCACTTGGTCTTGTGCTTGCGTGTACACACGGGGGTGTTCGGACACAAAGTTGACTCTGAGAAATAAATCTCTCGCCGAACGTGGGGACGAACTCACGCTGACAGCGGCCAACTGGATACAAATCCAGCGCGCTACCGACTGAGCTACATCCCCGCCCTAGTGAGGTCACAATGATCCGTTATAGACATTCAGCTGTACAAAGACATGTTTATGCTGGCTTTAAGTCTGAGCTTCCCTCTTTCATTTTTGGTCCAAAAGGACTATGCTGCACTATGTTTGACTAAAAACAATCGTGGAAGAAGTTTGTTTGCAGTTGTAGACATTCTTTTGAATACAGCATATTGGAAACCCAACCCAATATACTATTTCAATGATACTGTGCATGTATGAGCACAGAAGCTTGTGTCAAAGCGCCGGTCGATTATTATTTACTACTTCATCCTTACTGTATCCTTACTTCTACTAACCACTTTGATACAAGCTCCTGTGTGTATGAGGGCCGATTTCGTTTACTGTTCATGCTTAGGGATATTACATGGAATACATTATTGGTGGTCTTTGAGAAATCACACACACACACACACACACACGCACACACACACGCACGCACGCACGCACACACTGACACACACACACACGCGCGCGCACGCGCGCACACACACACACACACACACACACACACACACACACACACACACACACACCCTTCAGAATCCTTGTTTATTTTTTAATCAATACACCAAGGTTTTCAAACTTTGAAAATCTGAACATCATGACACGCACAATAATTAATACATCCTATTGGTAGGCCTACCAAATAAAGCTAAAAGTGTCCTCTCATAAGAGGTGTCCTTTCCAGGGAGAAGAAGACTGGTTCATCTTGTTAATGAGGCAGACTGCTGTCCAGAGGAAACTGGCCCTTTCCATGGATGATCACATCATTGTCTGAAAAAGTTCAGTAAGGTGGAAAAAAACCAGTCATCATTATGAGGATATCATTGTGTGAAACATTTCAGTAAGGTAAAAAAACAGTCATTATAAAGATATTATGGTCTGAAACAGTTCAGTTATATTATGAAGATATTATTATCTGAAACAGTTCAGTCATCATTGTGTTTATATGAGTGTCTAAAACGGTTAAGTAGCTATTGAAAAACTAGTCGCCAACAACTTGGCTAAAGAAAAAAATGTGGGAGATATATAAACAATAAACACAAAAGTAAACAAACGGCAACAACACAAAAGCAAATTTATTTTCTTAGGATTTGTTCAGTCTACAAAAGAAAAAAATTCTTAACCTCATTTTAATCATTTTATTTAGTCATTTCATGCAAAGAATTGTTTATTGGTAATCTGGCTTCAAAATACAGAGGTTTTGGTCATAAATATCAATGATCAATAATCTTAGGTTGTGCATTCTTCTGAATGAGATCGAAAAAAAGCTGACAAAAGTCTTTAAAAGAAATGATGATTTTTTCTGACTTAATTTTAAAACAATCGGTTTTTTTATTAATCAGATGATCATTTTTTTGTTTGTATTTCTCATCCCACTGCTGGCCACTGGTGGAAAGCTAGCTGCAACAAGAGCCGTGCTTCTCTGGCATACCGGCATATATGTCTGTAGGTATTATCAGCCTTTTGTAATTCCGGCAGAATGAACGAAGGTGTTTACGTGCCATGGCAGTGACAGTGGGTGGGACCTGGATACTCTCTCCAAGTCATCATAAAGTTTACCCGTGTCCGTCCTTGCCATGATTCAAACCGGCTGTGTTCAATCAACTGAGCTACCCATGGTGATAAGGAAGAGGGAGCAAGTCGAAACTTATTTAAATTAAACTCACGGACGCCACTGATGGTTTCGATGACCTGTGCACCGTTGATGGCGGTGACCCTGACACGGAAGCTGCCATGGATGGGACCGCCGGAGTGGAGGAAGAAGCCGTCAGCACTGTGCTGCATCTTCTGCCAGCCGTTGAGGTCGATCTCCATCATGTGCACCGGCAGTCTGAAAGGAGAGAAAAAACTAGTGCACCGGTAGTCTGAAAGAGAAATAACTAGTGCACCGGTAGTCTGAAATAGAAATAACTAGTGCACCTGTAGTCTGAAAGAGAAATAACTAGTGTACCGGTAGTCTGAAAGAAGATAAATAACTGCACCGGTAGTCTGAAAGAAGATAAATAACTAGTGCACCGGTAGTCTGAAAGAGAAATAACTAGTGCACCTGTAGTCGAAAAGAGAAATAACTAGTGCACCGGTAGTCTGAAAGAAGATAAATAACTAGTGCACCGGTAGTCTGAAAGAGAAATAACTAGTGCACCGGTAGTCTGAAAGAGAAATAACTAGTGCACCGGCAGTCTGAAAGAAGAGAAATAACTAGTGCACCGGTAGTCTGAAAGAGAAATAACTAGTGCACCGGTAGTCTGAAAGAGAAATAACTAGTGCACCGGCAGTCTGAAAGAAGATAAATAACTAGTGCACCGGTAGTCTGAAAGAAGATAAATAACTAGTGCACCGGTAGTCTGAAAGAAGATAAATAACTAGTTCACCGGTAGTCTGAAAGGAGATAAATAACTAGTGCACCGGTAGTCTGAAAGAAGATAAATAACTAGTGCACCGGTAGTCTGAAAGAAGATAAATAACTAGTGCACCGGTAGTCTGAAAGAGAAATAACTAGTGCACCGGTAGTCTGAAAGAAGATAAATAACTAGTGTACCGGTAGTCTGAAAGGAGATAAATAACTAGTGCACCGGTAGTCTGAAAGAGAAATAACTAGTGCACCGGTAGTCTGAAAGAGAAATAACTATTGCACCGGTAGTCTGAAAGGAGATACATAACTAGTGCACCGGTAGTCTGAAAGAGAAATAACTAGTGCACCGGTAGTCTGAAAGAGAAATAACTAGTGCACCGGTAGTCTGAAAGGAGATAAATAACTAGTGCACCGGTAGTCTGAAAGGAGATAAATAACTAGTGCACCGGTAGTCTGAAAGGAGATAAATAACTAGTGCACCGGTAGTCTGAAAGGAGATAAATAACTAGTGCACCGGTAGTCTGAAAGAAGATAAATAACTAGTGCACCGGTAGTCTGAAAGGAGATAAATAACTAGTGCACCGGTAGTCTGAAAGGAGATAAATAACTATTACACTGGTAGTCTGAAAGGAGATAAATAACTGGTGCACCGGTAGTTTGAAAGGAGATAAATAAGTAGTGCACCGGTAGTCTGAAAGAGAAATAACTAGTGCACCGGTAGTCTGAAAGGAGATAAATAACTGGTGCACCGGTGGTCTGAAAGAAGCCTGCACAAGAACTAAGGTTGCTCACCTGGCATTTCTGACCTGCAGCTTGATGTAATAAGGATTCGAACCCTGGAACTTGTAGTCCAGCTTGCCGTTACCCACTGGGCACTGGACGGCCTTGATGCTGATGTCCCAGCGGCCATCCCCACTCACCCCCAGGTCAACGTCACCTGTAGGTTGGTACACATACTGGCAGTCAATACCTGTCGCGACCGCGCTCCTACTCGCCTTGTTTCCTGTGATAGTGTATGTGTGTGTGTGTGTGTGTGTGTGTGTGTGTGTGTGTGTGTGTGTACGCGCCAGTTAGCACTTGAGCCCTAGTTTGCTTGGTGATTTTGTTGTTGTTTCATCCCAGTTAGTGGTATGCTTTGTATGCTCGTTAAATCGTTTGTTTTAGAATGAAATTGTAAAGCGCCTGGAGCCAAATGCTGGGACTCGCACTATAGGAAAAGCTATCTATTATTATTTTAAAACATGGGTCATTGTCTGGTCACCGCCATTTACCCGCGTGGCACTCCGGACACAGGTTATCGACGAAGACCATGAAGGTACCGGTCACCGGGCTGTTTCCTGACCCATGGCCCGACCCTGTCACCTGTAAGACCAAAAGTGTTCGGCACTGTGATATCGAATTCTTCGAGCGATGAGCGTTTTGTTGTAAACTGTAGGCATAGTGTAATCAACTCTGCTCAGTCATTGCTAAGATTGTACCATCTCTCTCTCTCTCTCTCTCTCTCTCTCTCTCTCTCTCTCTCTCTCTCTCTCTCTCTCTCTCTCACACACACACACACACATACACACACATAAACACACAAACATACACACACACGCACGCACACACACGCACACACGCACACACGCACGCAAACACACACGCACACACACACACGCACGCACACACACATACACACACGCGCGCACGCAAACACACACACACACACAATCGGCTGACCACCCGTCAGATCAGACTCTGTTTACGTGAGATAAGAACATTCCTCTACTTGGTCACAATGTCACAAAAATCGACACCGTGACTGCTTAGAACTCAGGAAAATATTTCATGACTTAATCTCTTGAAAAGCACGGGAAGGGGAATGACTCCGCCTTTGAAAGTAAGTAATTAACTGAAAGCTGCGACGTGACGTTATATTCCTCCGCCAAATCCGATCTCGTACTGTTTTTAACTTGATTTAAGAGCACGTTTAAAAGCATCGCTTGTGCTCCATTGATACAAATGTTTGAAGGGCCTACTTTGCTGTAATTCTGTGAATAAACTTGTTTAAGGCCAAAAAAAAAATGTCTGTTTAGGGTAACATGACCAAAAAAAGTAGGGTCGGTAGGTAGGTAAATTTTTTTTTTTTTTTTTTTTTTTTTTTTTTTTTGTGTGGGTGTAAATGCTATGTTGGCTGAACATTCACTTCTTATATTTTGATGAATACATGTTTCAAAACTAACGTATAAATAAAACAGAGAGAAAGGGAGAGAAAGAAACGCCAAATGTCTCTTTTTAGCATTTTTACCTCTTTTTTTTTTTTTTTTTTTTGAAATCAAAAAAAAGTTTTTGGGTCGGCGCCAAATCGATAGGGTCGGTCGGGTTACCCTAAACAGACAATTTTTTTTTTTTGGCCTAATGACATCCAATACCGACACATGCACAGCCTGGTGGTGACTCTACGATTCATTTGTCCGCTTCTTCTGCTGATATGACGAAGTCACCAAGAAAGACCTCTTTTTCGAAATTCTTTGTCAGTTCCTGGGAGAAATGAAAAACAAATGTTTGACGTGACGTCATGCTTCGCGTTATGACTTTTTCCGCTTATGACGTCAGATATGTTACTTTGGAATGCAGAGTCAAGACAAGAAGTCTTGGTTTGTTAAAAAACACACAAGAAAGGTAAGTTGTTGGAACGTTTGTTATTGACAAAACAAAGTTGATTGTAATGTACTGTAACGTTGGCAGTCTCTTTGTTTTTGGGACTTGGTTTGTAAAGTCCCTGTCGTTTGAGAGAGACCGACCTGCCAGCAGGAGCCGCACATGAGTGAGTTGAGGAACTGGGGCTTGTTGAGGGCCACCGGTATTTTGGCGTGGCTGGCCACTGGCGGGTTGTGGGCGCCGTAAGAACACGTTCCTCCCCCTCCGCTACTACCGTAGTACGTCGCCTGCACGACGAAGTAAACAGAAACACATACACACGCACGCACGCACGCACACGCGCGCGGCGTTCACACGCACACACATTCAAACACACGTACGCACACACATACATACACACACGCACTCACACATACACGCGCGCGCGCACGCATGGGCACACACGGACACATTCACACACACACGCACACACAAACAAACACAAGTAAACACACACACACACACACACACACACACACACACACACACACACACACAGAATTGTCTTCCGGATTATGTTTCAGAATAGAGCCCCAACTCCAAGGAAGCCGAAGGAGAGAACCTCGATCGTCAGTGTGATGGAATTGGGTGAAGAAAGTGACGATAATTTTCACTGTGAAATTCGATTCTACCCGTAGACATAGAAATAGTTGATTTTGAGTGTTTGCGGCCATGCTTAGTCTTCGTTTTCTGTCATGAAGTCCAGTGTTGTCCTAGCCTGCACGTATTTCTTTGTTTTGCCCATCCTTCTTTATTCCCGTTTATCTTTCTTTAGCAGATTGCCAGTTGAGTTCAAGTGTGTGTCACTCACGTGTAGTTGAGGCCTATAATTATACCAGTGAAAGCCAAAGAAAACGTAGGTAGAAACCGACATGTACAAAGGAACAAGAGGAAGAGCAATGACAATGACTATTCTTTATTTAACGAGGGGAGTAGAGTAAGCAGTGATTTTTTTTTTTACCTCTGGTCCTCGCCCTAAAGAGGGACTAATCTAAAATGGCGGAATATACAAGTAAAGAAAACAACTGCTGCAAATGTTTCTAGATAAACTGAAGTAAGAACACATTTTACATACGTACATACTACGTATACATTGCACAGAAGAAGACAAGTATGAGTTCATTTGATATGATTGATTATAGACTAGATTGCACTGACGTAACAAAGCTTAGACACTTTGCCCATAGACATACACTGCATTAACAACAACAACAACAACAACAACAACAACAACAACAACAACAACAACAACAACAACAACAACAACAACAACAACAACAACAACAACAACAAAAAGATGCAATGAGCAGAAAGGAAGACATTGAACACAACTCACATCACCATTGAAGGCGTGCTTGTACAAGTTGAGAGCTGCAGAGTTGACCTGGCCCGCCCCCTCCACTCTTATCCCCGCCAGCAGCAGCGACAACAACGACAACGACAGCGACAACCACATTCTCACAGTCAGGGTCCGTACAGATGTATGCTTGTCGGCTGGAAATTACACAAAACCCCACCCGGCTTGAAAGGTTAAAATGACATGGTGTGCGTAATTTCTTAAACTTTAAAGGTACCTTCCCGCGAAGACCCTCTTGTAATGTGCAACAGACATAGCTTATGCCATGCACTGTTCATATGCCAATAGCTTATGCCATGCACTGTTCATATGCCAATAGCTTAATTATGCCATGCACTGTTCATATGCCAATAGCTTATGCCATGCACTGTTCATATGCCAATAGCTTATGCCATGCACTGTTCATATGCCAATAGCTTATGCCATGCACTGTTCATATGCCAATAGCTTATGCCATGCACTGTTCATATGCCAATAGCTTATGACATGCACTGTTCATATGCCAATAGCTTATGACATGCACTGTTCATATGCCAATAGCTTATAACATGCATTGTTCATATGCCAATAGCTTATGCCATGCACTGTTCATATGCCAATAGCTTATGACATGCACTGTTCATATGCCAATAGCTTATAACATGCACTGTTCATATGCTAAGGGGCGTGGCTTTCCGAAAGCACGAGTTTACAGGAAGAATAGAAGTGCTTGCAGTTTTGGGAAAATGTTAGTAGATGTATATTTGTTAATACGGGAGAAAATATTATACTAACAAAATGTATTGTTTGGTTATTCTCCAGAAGTGCAAACCCCCACAAACAAAATAATTAATCATATTTTGCTCATTTCAAAAATGTGTGTTAGTAAGTACAGGGTGACCCCCAAAAAAGAGTACCCAAACAAAACGTTATAAATTGAACAAAAATAAAGCAATCTTTATAAAATTTATTTACACACACAAGTAGCCTCTGCATGATTTGCACAGAAAATTTTAGCGTTCTAGCTTGTCTTTCAGGAAAGTTATGCTCATTCTACAGAACATGCTCCAAATGGCCTCCCTCGGATTTAAATCCCCCAGATTTCTATCTTTGGGGGTTCCTGAAAGACGACTACAGGAACAACCCACAGACAATCACAGAACTCAAGAGAGCCATCACAATAACCATTCGCGGAATCTCGCAACAGGAGTGTGTGCGGGTGATTGATAACTTTGCGCGGCGAGTTCAAGTTTGCCTGCAGCGGCGCAGAGGCCATTTGGAGCATGTTCTGTAGAATGAGCATAACTTTCCTGAAAGACAAGCTAGAACGCTAAAATTTTCTGTGCAAATCATGCAGAGGCTACTTGTGTGTGTAAATAAATTTTATGAAAATTGCTCTATTTTTTTTTCAATTTATGACGTTTTGTTTGGGTACTCTTTTTTTTGGGTCACCCTGTATATATATTGTTGGCCTATTGACATAAATGTGATGTTAGGATGTGAATTAGGGTTGAGGTGTTTCAGGTTTTTTGTAAATGTATATTGTGTTATTGTATTTGTCAGACTTGATTGTACCAAGTCCCTACACATGTTGTAATGCGCTTAGAGCCAAATATTTTTGTTTTTTGTAAGGGATAGGCGCAATATAAATACATTTTATTATTATTATTATTATTATTTAAGTGAGAGAAAAAAATTAGAAAAAAAGTGCTTGCAGTCGTGTGTTTCTTTAAATAGTATGCTTGTGACACAGGAGCTTGTATCCATCCACCGGTCGATAATTATTTACTCCTGCATGCTTATTATTTACTGCTGCATGCTCACCCTTACTACTACTATTTACTACATTGTAGTGAATAGTACTAGTAAGGAGACTGCAGGGAATAAGGCGTAAATAATGATCGACCGGCGATTGGATACAAGCTCCTGTGGCTTGTGACACAGATATGTCCAGGCTTTTACGTTGGATAAGGGGATCCTTACGTTTCGGCAGAGATACTGTAGCAAGATCTCTGGTGTCGGTGACACTAAATAGCAAGATCTAGATGTGGCACTTTTCAGCACGTGTAGCCTACGGGTAACGTCATCAAATCTAGTTTTTACGTAACGCGTTTGCCAAGATCTGCAGTCTTGGTGGGAGCAAAACAACGTATGATTTGGAACACTGGAGACAAAAAGTGAGTCACGGGTGACGCAATATCTACACGTACAGGTCTTTGCTACACGTTCGATAATCTAGAACACTGTAATATCTACACGTACAGGTCTTTGCTACACGTTCGATAATCTAGAACACTGTAATATCTACACGTACAGGTCTTTGCTACACGTTCGATAATCCAGAACACTGTAACATCTACACGTACAGGTCTTTGCTACACGTTCGATAATCTAGAACACTGTAATATCTACACGTACAGGTCTTTGCTACACGTTCGATAATCTAGAACACTGTAATATCTACACGTACAGGTCTTTGCTACACGTTCAATAATCTAGAACACTGTAATATCTACACGTACAGGTCTTTGTTACACGTTCAATAATCTAGAACACTGTAATATATATCTACACGTACAGGTCTTTGCTACACGTTCGATAATCTAGAACACTGTAATACCTACACGTACAGGTCTTTGTTACACGTTCAATAATCTAGAACACTGTAATATATATCTACACGTACAGGTCTTTGCTACACGTTCCATAATCTAGAACACTGTAATACCTACACGTACAGGTCTTTGTTACACGCTCAATAATCTAGAACACTGTAATATCTACACGTACAGGTCTTTGTTACACGCTCAATAATCTAGAACACTGTAATATCTACACGTACAGGTCTTTGTTACACGTTCAATAATCTAGAACACTGTAATATATATCTACACGTACAGGTCTTTGCTACACGTTCGATAATCTAGAACACTGTAATATCTACACGTACAGGTCTTTGCTACACGTTCAATAATCTAGAACACTGTAATATATATCTACACGTACAGGTCTTTGCTACACGTTCGATAATCTAGAACACTGTAATATCTACACGTACAGGTCTTTGCTACACGTTCAATAATCTAGAACACTGTAATATCTACACGTACAGGTCTTTGCTACACGTTCAATAATCTAGAACACTGTAATATCTACACGTACAGGTCTTTGCTACACGTTCGATAATCTAGAACACTGTAATATCTACACGTACAGGTCTTTGCTACACGTTCGATAATCTAGAACACTGTAATATCTACACGTACAGGTCTTTGCTACACGTTCATTAATCTAGAACACTGTACTATCTACAGTCTGCCCGCTTTCCGTGAAATAATCGCTAAATTAATGTCATGATTTAAAAACATTGTACATCTGTGAAATGAAATTTTCCAGAAAATGTCCCGGAAGCATTCAAGCTGTTGACTTGTCGTGTATAGTAAATTGAAAGGATGTGGTTATCCACGGTGTAAGCATAGACAGATCTACAGGTACATGTACACTATCGTTAACATGCCGAGAAAGGAAGGCCTCTTTAACGTGTTTAGCCTTTCTTGGTGAAATTGTAGATAAAAGGAGACCCGGTAAACGTGACCCATTGTGTAACTATGTTACGGAGTTGCAGTGGTTCTATAGTTTGGACTCTCTGGCGCTGTTGACCCTGAAACGACTGATAATACAGTGGCACCCCCCCCCCCCCTTTTAAGACACCCCAATTTAAGACTCACTCCCCTTTAAGACTTTTTTTCTTCTCAGACATTCTGCTCTGTACATTAACCCCCTATTTAAAGAGTTACAGACATTCAGCTATACATAGACATTAGACATTCAGCTATACATAGACATTTGCCTACTGAGCTGACTTCAAGTCGGCTGTGCTGCCCTCTTTCTTTTTTGGTGCTATTTAAGACTTTGTGTGGTCTTGAAAGGGGGTTCCCCTTCATTGAAGAAAATCATTACTGAGTACACTATGACTCGCTGCATTGGTATAATGTTTGATGCCTCTCCAGACGCAAGTGCATTCGTCTATCATTGCTTCGCCGTTGGTGTGTCTGGCTTGTGAGTGACTGAATGGTTAATCCCTATTCTTGTTTTTCTATTCCACGTGCATTAGTCACACTGAGAATCAGACATCAGAATACTCGCATATATACTACATGATTATATATATTATATAGATGATTACCCGCTTCGCCGGGTGGATCGCGAGACGGAGTATGCAGCGTGGCGGTTCGCACCGGCTTCGCCGGGATGATCGCGAGACGGAGTATTCAGCGTGGCGGTTCGCCGGCTTCGCCGGCTTAGAGCACGTGTTGACGTGATTGACGCCACACGAAGGAAGGGAGATAAACGCGCAAAACACTGGAGAAGATAAGGAAGAGTTACTGGAAATGGATCTACAGAAAACCCAAAATCGGTTCACCGCGCCACGCTTCGAGCACGTGTTGAAAATTATCATCGACCAGAATGTGTCCGGGGTCTACCTGAATATGCCCACCAAATTTGAAGGAGATCCATCGAGAACTTTGGCCGTGCATCGCGAAGTGACAGACAGACAGACAGACACACACAAGCCGTATATAGATATAGAAGACGCACGGTACACACACACACACACACAAACGCACACATAAACACACACACACACACACACACACACACACACACACACACACACACACACACACACACAACGAACATGATTACAACACACACAAAAAAGACTAGTGAGTCAAATTTGCGTATAGTGTAAATATATTTCTGAAGTTTACAAGCTCCTGCCCAAATAACAATAAAAAAAAAGGGGGGGGGGTGGGGAAAGCGGCTCGAAGTATAATGTATAAGCAGTGTGTATGTCACGTGATTCTTACACAACCACCTCGTTTTTAGGTGAAAATTCCGACGATCACGCGCGCGTGGTTTTGGTGTTCTCGAACAAATCTTACCATCTGTTCATTTATTTAAAAAGTACTCTTACAAGAACATCAACACGAATGACATTTTATTGTTGCACTGGAAGCCAAAGTAGCTGACGTCAACCTTAAAAGAAGTTGTCACTGTTCTTAGTAGGTCACTGTGTCTAGCTAAGTGTAATTAAAGGGAGCTTCAACTTTACCGAGCACATCTTGATTCAAGACACGCATGGAGACTTTTACTTTTGTTTAAGAATCTGGATGGTGTCAATTTTGAATTTGAGATTTGTCTCTAACCAAACTTATATCTGAATAATCACTTTCCGACTTACCATCCTGACGAAGGCAGTTTATCTGCCGAAATATTGATCAAAACAAGTACCTAACCTGGTTACTGGCGTGTCTTCTTTTCATTTTAATATCTGAATCGTGTAAACTGTCCAAAAGGTTTCTACATGGTTTCGTCTGGCTTGTTCCGCAACATGGAACCGTGTCACTCCCGTTAGAAGAACGTCTGCTGTACACGTCAAAGATCCGCACATCACATCTAGCCCACAAGGGGGTCCGAGCCTGGATGGGTCATGGCCTTGACCTTAGCTATCCAGTCATCCACCAGTCGCTCGAGGAGGTTGAGGGGCATGCCTCCGTTCTGCAGAATCACGCTGTGGAAATCAGCCAGCTCAAAATGTGTGCCTGGAACCAATATCACTGGAATGACTCCACACAAGAGATATATAGCTATGGTATAAGTGTTCATTGTTGTAATCTGACGCGTGAAGAAGCAGGCAGACAAAAACTGATACATTTTTATGTTGATCGGATCGTTAGCTAAGAGGTCGATAATACTGAAAAGAAAAGGTGCGCCTTCTTCATTCAGATGAAAGATACCTTCCTCCCCCAACAACCCCCCCCCCCCACACCCCCCCCCACCCACCCACCCTATATAGTCTAGGACGTCGGCCTTCCGTGCAGAAGTATTGTATTGTATTGTACTGTATTGTACTGCGTTGCGTTGTATTGTATTGTGTTTTGTATTGTGTATTGTATTGCATCGTACCGAACTCTATCGTAGTGTAAAGATATCGTTAATATTGTACACTTTTACATTATAGCGTACAAAGTGTCCTTGTTTATAGTACTTATGTACTTCCCTAACTAAGAAGCAAATCACTGACCTAACTGATCAGTGGCTCTCTGTCGCAGCTCTTTGATCTTGATCTCCCCGATCTTGTAAGCAGTGGCCTGGCCTGGCCACGTCAGGTACCGGTCAACCTCGACGGTCAGCCCTTGCCGAGACTCCGCAGTGTTGTCCAACATGTACTGGATAGCTCGGTCACGGTTCCACCTGTAGAAAGTAGTAGTTGTGAAGGCCTTAAAACTAAAATGAGGCCTTATTTCTTGAAATTAAGGCCTGATTTCAGGAAATAAGGCCTGATTTATTTAAGGCCTTATTTGGGGGATTTTGGGGTATAAAGTAAAGGCATACCCCTTTTTGTGGAAGCAGTTCGGCTCACCATCTCAGATCTGGTTCGGCTTTTACATGAGATAAGACCATTTCTTTACTTGTAGCTTACTAACACCAACAAATCAACCAGTGGCTTTTACATGAGATAAGACCATTTCTTTACTTGTAGCTTACTAACACCAACAAATCAACCAGTGGCTTTTACATGAGATAAGACCATTTCTTTACTTGTAGCTTACAAACACCAACAAATCAACCAGTGGCTTTTACAACATTAATTCACGAAAACGTATTTTCACTGTCCATAGAGAGCACACAGGCTGTTCGATTTTGGAATGTGACCAAGTAAAGGCATGGCCTTCTCTCATGAAAAAGCCTAGCGCCTGGTCAGAACATATCACAACTGATCCGTAGCCAGCCTTGTCAGCCCGCGGTTTCAGGGACATTACAGAGACGTGTAACGCTAAACGGCAATGCGGCAACGCAAGATCATTAAGAAAGCGCTAACCCGTTACAAATAACGGACAGTTTAGGACAACACAAAGCAGGACAATGCTATGATGATAACTAGATAAAACTTGACTTTTATGGCTACTTATCCTCAACTAATCCGTCATTGAGCTAACTATAAAAAAAACAAGTCGCGTAAGGCGAAAATACAACATTTAGTCAAGTAGCTGTCGAACTCACAGAATGAAACTGAACGCAATGCAACGCAGCAAGACCGTATACTCGTAGCATCGTCAGTCCACCGCTCACGGCAAAGGCAGTGAAATTGACAAGAAGAGCGGGGGAGTAGTTGCGCTGAGAAGGATAGCACGCTCTTCTGTACCTCTCTTCGTTTTAACTTTCTGAGCGTGTTTTTAATCCAAACATATTATATCTATATGTTTTGGGAATCAGGAGCCGACAAGGAATAAGATCAAAGTGTTTTTAAATTGATTTCGGAAATTTAATTTTGATAATAATTTTTATATATTTAATTTTCAGAGCTTGTTTTTAATCCAAATATAACATATTTATATGTTTTTGGAATCAGCAAATGATGGAGAATAAGATGAACGTAAATTTGGATCGTTTTATAATTTTTTATTTTTTTTTACAATTTTCAGATTTTTAATGACCAAAGTCATCAATTAATTTGTAAGTCACCAAGCTGAAATGCAATACCGAAGTCCGAGCTTTGTCGAACATTACTTGACCAAAATTTCAACCAATTTGGTTTAAAAATGAGGGCGTGACAGTGCCGCCTCAACTTTCACGAAAAGCCGGATATGACGTCATCAAAGACATTTATCAAAAAATGAAAAAAAAGTATGGGGATTTCATACCCAGGAACTCTCATGTCAAATTTCATAAAGATCGGTCCAGTAGTTTAGTCTGAATCGCTCTACACACACACACAGACAGACACACAGACAGACAGACACACACACACACACACACACACACACACACACACACACACACACACACACACACACACATACACCACGACCCTCGTCTCGATTCCCCCCTCTACGTTAAAACATTTAGTCAAAACTTGACTAAATGTAAGAACGTGATGCTTACCCAAAGTAATGCAATCCTGTATCCACTACCAAACGGCAGGCACGAAATATTTCGTCCGAGTAGCGTCCCATTCTGTTTTTAAAAAAAGAAGCAGAAGTAACAGAAATATATATACTTTTTAAACTGAATTACTTTCTTATGATATGTTGCAAACTACTGTATCTTCAAAACACATCAGAAAAAAGTCTTCAAGTCAGAAGGCACAAAACTAAAAGGAAGAAACAGAAGAAGGATGGATTACCAGTCAGAGCGAGAGAGTGACTCAAAACTCGACATTCCGTACATTGACTCAAGCCTGAATTGTCCAGATTATCGTTTCGGAATAATTAGCAGCAACCAGAGCTAAAACAACAACAACAACAACGACGATGTCAACAACAACGACGATGTCAACAACAGCAACAACAACAACAACAACATGCACAGCTACGCGCATTTCTTTATACACATTTTTTTTTAAATATCCCTTTCTTTAAAACCTCATGCACGCTTAAGATATTCTGTTCATAACCTCTGTACATTCTCTTCCATTTTTAAGATCGAATTTTCTCAGATTTCTAGAGTTCTTAAAAGTGGGTTCTACTGTAGCAGGAAAATGTCATTCATGCAAGTGGCAAATGAAATTCATGTCATTCATTCTTTTTTAGTGGCTTCACTCACAACATGTAGTCATCTGTGTACATCCCCAGCTCTTCGCCAAGGTACTCGGAATACAGCGCCCAACCCTGAATACAAAATGTCCAAAACTGTCAGTTCCACATGAAATGGGCGATTTCTTGAAAGATCACTCCGCTTCATACTTTTAGTTGCTAAAATTAGCAAAGCATGTACGAACGTCGCACACTTATTTGAGATACGTCACACGCACGCCAGCACGCAAGCAAGCACGCACGTGTGTGTGTGTGTGTGCGTGTGCGTGCGTGTGTGTGTGTGTGCGTGTGTGTTTGTGGGCGTGTGTGTGTGTGTGCGTGTGTGTGTTTGTGCGTGCGTGTGTGTGTGTGCGTGCGTGTGTGTGTGCGTGTGTGTGTGTGCGTGCGTGTGTCACAGTGTGCGTGCGTGTGTGTATGTGTGCGTGCGTGTGTGTGTGCGTGCGTGTGTATGTGTGTGTGCGTGTGTGCGTGCGTGTGTGTGTGCGTGCGTGTGTGTGCGTGTGTGCGTGCGTGTGTGTGTGTGTGCGTGCGTGTGTGCGTGTATGCGTGCGTGCGTGCGTGTGTGTGTGTGTGCGCGTGTGTGTGTGTGTGTGCGTGTGTGTGTTTAATTTGGGGTTGGCGTGAGAGGGAGGGATGGCCGATTTGTCCTTCACTGGGGGGCTATTCAGTGCCTTGGGTGGTTGATGCCTGTGCCGAAGGCGTATCACTTCTAATTAATTGTTTGAGTGATAGGGGAGGGAAAAGAGGGTGGGGGTAGAAATGTACCTCGAGATAGGCAGTGTTGATGGGGAAGGTGGCAGGCATTCTGTAGTAGTGATCATCTTCCACGAACGCTCTGTACTTGGGGATGGTGGAGGTCAAAGAGTAAATACTCTGCAACGAAAAATCTATCGTCAGCAATGCCCTTGCACATTTTATCATTTCATTTCATTTTCATTACTTTATTGCCCCATCGCGGAGAAATTCGGGTCGCTTCCTCCCGACGGAAAGCTAGCAGCAACAGAGTCGTGCTTACCAAGGTGTATGCGTGTAATCAGCCACCTGCACTTATGGCAGAATGACAGAGGTCTTTTACGTGCCACAGTGGTGACACGGGGTTGGAACATGGATACCGTCTTCGAGTCTGCACATACTCAGCCCGTATTCGAACCCGCGACCGACCCCAGTATCACAAGTCCAGTTCTCTACCAACTGAGCTATCGGGCCCCCAAGCTTAAAAAAAAATCATCTTGAAGACGACACCAGCAAGATGTGTGACGGGCGCTGTGGCGGGGTGGTAAGACGTCGGCCTCTTAATCGGAAGGTCGTGGGTTCGAATCCCGGCCGCGGTCGCCTGATTTTTCCGATCTCCCAGATCAACGTATGTGCAGACCTGCTAGTGGCTTATCCCCCTTCGTGTGTACACGCAAGCACAATACCAAGTGCGCACGGAAAAGATCCTGTAATCCATGTCAGAGTTCGGTGGGTTATAGAAACACGAAAATACCCAGCATGCTTCCTCCGAAAGTGGCGTATGGCTGCCTACATGGCGGGGTAAAAACGGTCATAAAATTCCACTCGTGCAAAAGCACGAGTGTACGAGGGGGTTTCAGCCCACGAACGCAGAAGAAGAAGAAGAAGACACAAACAAAGTGGAGAGGCTTCTTGTGGTACTGGTATCTATACCTGCAAATGATGCCCGGGCACCGTTTCGTGAAGAGACAGAGACATCGCACTAATCATGGCCCTGAAACAAGAAAAGCCTGAATGATAGATGATTAAGCTGAGCTTCATTTTATTGATCACACACGAATGCTACTGCGATTAAATTCTGTGACACAGAACAAACCGTGCCGAGCACACACAGTCAACAAGAACAAGAAAATAACATTATTTTTAAATATGAAAATAAAATAAAATAAAACAAAATAAAATAACCCAACCAGATTTAGTTTTACGTACCAAAACACAAACCCTGGACCCAACCAAAGCAAACCAAAGACAACCGTCCCCCACCCCCCTCCCCTCTAAACCCCCCCCCCCCCACTAACAACAACAAGAACAACAAAAGTACACACTCACACACACACCCTCCCCCCAAAACACACACACACACACACAACACACACACACACACACACACACACACACACACACACACACAACCACCAGGGCGAACCAAACCCAACTCAAACGAACCAAGGACAACCCAACCAAAACGAACGAACCGAGGACAAGCAAACCAAAGCAACCCCAACCCAACCAAACCCAACCAAAACGAAGCGAGGACAAAAAAAGTCAAACCCACATCACAATGGTTGTCCACGCCCACTTACTTCTGTTTTGGGTGCATGACGTTGGCGTAGAAGATACCTGGCACGGAGCCATCGGGTGTCCCTGAGGCGTACTGGCCACCCGGCCCGTCGAACGGCATCGGCTCCACTCTGAAGAAAAAAGGAAAGAGAGAATGCGTTATGTCCTACAGGTTAAATATTTCGCCTTTTAAGGACAAGATATGGGTTATATGAGTTTCACGCCCTCACGGCTTTTGACGAGATACACTATAGTGTTTGCGTGTTTAGGTGGTATCAGCCATCTGCACTTATGGCAGAATAACCAAGATTTTTTACGTGCCAATGTGGTGACACGGAGGTGGGACAAGGCTTCCGTCTCTGGGTCTGCAGATAATCTCTGGGTCTGCACATAAAGTTGACCCGTGTCCGTTCCGGCCCGAATTCGAACCTGCGACCTTTCGATCACAAGTCCAGTGCTCTACCAACTCAGCTACCGACACCACCCCCCCCCCCCCACACACACACACTCTGACACACCACCCAACAAACAAATTACATGACCAGGGAAAAGAAGTGCTCAGAACAGAACACTACACGTCATTTGTTTTGTTTGCTATTGAAGCCCTCTGGCGCTTTGCTCCGTGGGGCTTCAAATAATTATTGGGCTTTGGGAGAGCGCGAATTAATGCACGATCATCATCTCAAAGTTTCAAATGGAAGCATATCAATGTGTAAATGCAAAACGATGCAAGTTAAGATAATTTGTTTTATATCATGAGATTTCAAAGCCAATTATTATACTATATGATAAGTACTTACTTAAGTGGCAGATTGGGGATATCTTTAAACATGGTAGAAAGCTTGGGGAAGATGCGATTGAAGATGTAATCGTTGAATATTCGCAGCACTTCTTCCTGGAGAAAAATAAGTGTAAACAGAAGCAAAAAGGTTACATATCAATTTATTTCCTTGAATCAAATTCAAATTACAATCTAAATTAACCCAAATACGGTGTAGCGAGTATGCACAAAAGGTGGAAGTTTCATTCCGCTATTTGATTCACATTAGGCCTAAAAAAAAAATAGGTGTGGTTACGGTAACCCGACCTACCCTATTTTTAGGGGCCGATCCTATAACTTTTTATTACATTTGTCAACAAAAAAAACAGTGCAAAAAACGCAATGAAAGCGAAAGCGCCCGTGTCGCACACTTATTTCCCTTTCAAGTAGGTTTAATTTGTACACATTAAAAAAAAAAGGGATTGCCTACCTACCTACCCTATTTTTTTGTGGCTATGTTACCGTAACCACACCTATTTTTTTTTTGGCCTTAGTCAGTGTAAGTATAGGAGGCATACTCTCAGAGGGACCCCTTCTCACTTTTTCTATCACCCATCAAACATATGCCTTGAGTGTCTGCGCATCTACGTATGTTTTTATTTCCTTGTTTGTTCGTTCGTTTTATTTGTTAATCCTTAATTAGAGTTCGGTTATTTTAAACTAAGGACAGATTGTAAGAAAAGACATAGCCTTAAAACTTCTATCCTTGTAAAATGAATCATCATCATCATCATCATCATCATCATCATCATCATCATCATCATCATCATCATCATCATCATCATCATCATCATCATCTTTACCTTTCACCACAAACTTGAAAAAGGACAGTATCTCACTGATGTGTTGACGTGAAATCTGGCATCAGTTCGGATCTTGTCGTAGAATTCTTTGATGGTTCCAGAAAACTGAAGACGTTTCAGAGCCTGTGGAAAGATGGAAAACGACTGAACCTTGATGTTAAAAAAAGACAGAGATACGTTCTTTGTTAAGGAGCTAAGTATAAATATTACATTTCACTACGGAGAGCCACGATAAAATGAACGTTTTTGTGAATGCCTCTATATATGTTTTTTGTGCCTTTCAACCGTATGTCTATGACAGGTGTACAAGTACCCAATGCAACAACAACAAGAAGCCCCACAGGCACTTTGTCCCTGGGCTTTAAATGATCCAATACAGAGGTCTTATGTCTCCAATTGCCCGTATGTACTTATGTCTTGCGAGTTCGTTCCCCTGGTATTTTTTTGTCACTGAGAGCAGAAACGGATGATGTTTGTGCAACCACCTACCATGCCCTCATTTCTGCGCTGTATGTCACTTCTAGGGGATATAGCTCAGTTGGTAGCGCGCTGGATTTGTATTCAGTTGGCCGCTGTCAGCGTGAGTTCGATCCCAGGTTCGGCGGAAATTTATTTCAGAGTCAACTTTGTGTGCAGACTCTCTTCGGTGTCCGAACCCTCCCCCCGTGTACACTACATTGGGTGTGCACGTTAAAGATCCCACGATTGACAAAAGGGTCTTTCCTGGCAAAATTGCTCAGGCACAGTTAATAATTGTCTACCTATACCCGTGTGACTTGGAATAATAGGCCGTGAAAGGTAAATATGCGCCGAAATGGCTGCAATCTACTGGCCGTATAAAATTTCATCTCACACGGCATCACTGCAGAGCGCCTAGAACTGTAACCACGGAATATACGCGATATAAGCGTCATTGATTGATTGATTGATGGTGTCCAGCATACAATACGCCCAGCCCTTTGTTTCTTCAGTGTGACACAAAAGGGGCGTGATGTTGAACTTAAGCGTTGTAAATTCATTGCTCAGGATCCATTGCAAGTTAAGCATCCAATTTGACAGAACCTGCTCTTGTAAGCACAACAAGTCATTTGAGATACCTTTGAAGTTACGGAATGAACTGTACAGATGCCTTTCATTTACATGGGTTTTAGAAGGAAAACATCGGCACAACCATGTTTGCAAAGGAAGGGAGGCAACGCTATCGATACTACGTATGCATTTTCTTGTCATTTTTGTCGATCAAATAATAAAATAAATTAACTATTTTTAAGTTTGGAGCTCAATCTGCCAATTAATTTAACAGTAAATATTCTTTGGTTTGATTAAAGGAACTTGTATGAAAAATAAGTCCATATATAATGCCACTGGATTTTGATATATGAATTTGCAAACGCTAAGGGGCTCTGCTCAAATATGTAACTTCAGCAGGACCGACGACGCACTGCAGATTATACCAGCCCGCTACACGTTGCATGAAAGGAAAACAGGCCAAGTACTCGTCATAATCCCTATCGCGGCATAAATAATATGCAGTGCGTCGTCTGTGCCGCTGAAACTGCGCAAGTATATTCTGCCCATAATGTTCAACATTACCCCAAAAGGGGTTCATGTTCACTCACAGCATTCATGTTTCCTTGTATCCGAGCCACCTCCTTCAGACCCAGGTCGTGAACTTGCTGCGGTGTCATGTCGGTCGTGGTGTGGAACTTGAGGCAGGTCTCGTAGATCGCCTTGCCGTCGGCCCACCCCGAGACACCCAAGCTTGTACGGGTAGCGGGGAAGTAACTCTTCTGCAAGTATGCCTTGAGACGGAGCATGGCCTCGTTGATATCGTACACTGCCTTATCTGCCCTTGCCCGCAGTGACGCTCTGATCGGACAAGAAACGTGGGATATCAAAATGTATCGCATTCAGGGATGGACTAAGTGTGTGAGAGGGAGGAGTTTCCAACGGGTACAGGGTCTGGCCTTGCCCCCCGGGCTATTTTGGGTCTCTCCTTGAGAAAAAAAGGTTCATTGTCGGGTACGGTGGGGTAAGGGGGTGGGCTTCCGGAACCCAGCCCCAACAACCCCCCCCCCCCCCCCTCCCACTAGATCCAGCCCGGACACTGCTCTGATTTAGTTGAATAGACAAGGCTTCTACTTACTGTGCGTCCCTGTGCACTGTACAGACTAGCTGGGGAAAATACGTACCAGAAATTCTTGAAGGGGTTCCCGCGACCCACTCAACACGAGCAAGGCTGATTTGCACGAGAAAGTTTCCACCCCAAAGGCAGCGAGCCTGTGATTTAAACCAATTTGGCTCCGCGGCTGGCTTCTGTTTGGGTGGTCACTTTCTCTTGTACTGGATTGGAACCCATGACCCTGGGGATCACAAGTCCAGTGCTCTACCCACTGAGCTACAGGGCCCCCATCATTTCATTTCATTTTCATACTCTAGTATCCCAATGCTGGCAAATTCGGGTCACTTCCTCCCAGCGGAAAGCTAGCAGAAACAAGAGTCGCGCTACCCAGGTGTGTGCGTGTTTAGGTGTAATCAGCCACCTGCACTTATGGCAGAATGACCGAGGTCTTGTACGTGCCACTGTGGTGACATGGAAACCGTCTCTGAATCTGCACATAAAGTTGATCCGTGTCCGTCCCTGCCGGGATTTGAACCTGCGACATAATGGCAAAAAAGGAGGAAGTGGTGATGAGGAGTACCGTTTGGCGAGTGGTACTTGCGAGCTGTCCAACCGTGTGGTGAAGGCTGGCTGGTAGAACGGATTGTTGTCAACATGTGCAGTCTTCTGCACAAGGCTGTCGATCTGGTCTGGGACACCGGCCTGCAACAGCGTGCGACAGGGTGATAATAACACTAATAACGACACTATCTTGTCTATACAAATCAGTACATTAAACTTGAAACAGGGTGATAATAACAATAATAAATACAAACTTTATTGTCTATCAAAATGAGTGCATTCAAATGGAAAATTTTCTTCGACGCATCCACCTCCCAACCTTCACCGTGCTTCCTTGGTCGTGGACGACCCAGAGCCTCACAAAAGTGTCTGCATCTCTAAAACTATTGGGAGTTTTTGATTAAGACTTCATGTAATCCTCTAACACCATAGAACCTCCCTATCGACCAACAAATAAATAATGACGTCATTTGAACTCCACAGTCCGGATGGCGTGGGCCATGGACGACCCAAATGGAATTAAAGAAGGCATTTTACAGTGTTTATCCCTATTCGGGTGGCGTGGGTCGTGTTCGACCCATACTTTTTACGTTGAATCCTTCTTTAGAAAGTATGGGCCGTACACGACCCACATCATCCGGACTGTGTAGTCCAAAGCGTGACCCGGTTAAGGTTAACGATTTAAAGACACTTATTTTGATAAGAATTTTTCCACAGAAATGACAAAATACAGAATGTGCAAGGTAAAGGGTTCTCGATGCTATGGTCAATACTATAGGTTCACGCACGCAGGAGTACACACACACACACACACACACACACACACACACACACACACACATCTCTCCCCCCCCTCTCTCTCTCTCTCTCTCTCTCTCTCTCTCTCTCTCTCTCTCTCTCTCTCTCTCTCTCTCTCTCTCTCTTTACACCCCCGGTATAGGGGTGTGTATAGGTTTCGCTCGATGTGTTTGTTTGTTTGTTTGTTTGTTTGTGTTCGCATATAGATCTCAAGAATGAACGGACCGATCGTCACCAAACTTGGTGAACAGGTTCTATACGTTCCTGAGACGGTCCTTACAAAAATTGGGACCAGTCAAACACACGGTTAGGGAGTTATTGGTGGATTAAGATTATACAAGGACTTATAGAGGGACGTCTTAATGGTCAAAGGGAAATAACCATTCTCACTCAGTCACTGCCACCAACTGAGAAGGTTATTTCCCTTTGACGGGGGTGTTTTTCCTACCTCGGAGGAATTTCTTGTTTTCTTCATTCACAGTGTATTGTTAGGATGAATGGTACATTCATGGTTGCTTTCTGTCTGTCCTAACACGGCGGACCACTTTACACGGCTGACAGTAGTGTTCTTTCCCAGATACCTTGAATTTCGTTATTTGAAATAGAGTACTGTACGCTTTCTGGTTATTCACCAGCTCTCTCTCCCTCTCTGTGTCTGTCTGTCTGTCTGTCTATGTCTGTCTGTCTGTCTGTGTGTCTGTCTGTGTGTCTGTCTGTCTGTTTGTCTGTCTGTATCTGCCTGTCTGTATCAGTCTGTCTGCCTGTCTGTCTGTCTTTCTGTATCAGTCTGTTTGTCTGTCTGTCTCCCTCTCTCTCTCCAACTTACTACGGATACGTTGTTCAGCGTGCGCCCTGTAGACACAGCTATTTCCAGGAGTTGTATTTCTTGGTCAATCTGAAATAAACAACAACAAAAAAGCAGTAAACAAAACATACAATATTCTTATTCAAGAATTTGTTTGCTGATTTGAAGCAGATGTGGTCAGGTTTTAATGCATATAATTATTGGATAATTCAGCGTTTCTCTGTGACTTTTGCATCATACTTAAATAAGTAAATAAATAAATCAGCAAGTAGATAACTACAAAAGTAAACCACTCAGTAACTTAATACCTTCCCGGGAAGCTTGAGAAGCCTCTGCAGGTAGTTCTCGAAGTCCCCAATGGTGGAGAAAGGCATGATGGTGGCCATGCGAGTAGGGTCCGCTGTGTCACCTTCCAGAAAGTTCACAGGATTCACCGTGAAATACCTGCATCATGTCGTGTTTTCCTTGTTACACATACATCACATGTTATTGTCGTTGATCAGTTTTTATTGTCGTTGATCAGTTTTTATGGTTGTTGATCAGTTTGTATTGTCGTTGATCAGTTTTTATGGTCGTTGATCAGTTTTTATGGTCGTTGATCAGTTTTTATGGTCGTTGATCAGTTTTTAAGGTCGATAATCAGTTTTTAAGGTCGTTGATCTGTTTTTACTGTTGTTGATCAGTTTTTATTGTCGTTGATCTGTTTGTATTGCTGTTGATCAGTTTTTATTGCCGTTGATCCGTTTTTATTGCCGTTGATCCGTTTTTTTTGCCTATGTTATCGTAAACATTTTTTGTTGTTGGCCTAACTGACCATTAAAATCACCCCAAAGGATCCCCGACGAGGGTGTTTTATTATTTTTTTTCAACATGTTTATTTTTATTTTTACGAGTTTTTTTTTCTTCTATATTATTAACCTGTCCATAGCGACCACCTGTCTATGAAAAAAACTTGGTTGGTACCTTGAGTGGTTGTTACAGACAGGTTTTACTGTAGCTCAGAATGTAGAGCTCTGGACTTGTGATCTTTGGGTCACAGATTTGCGGTCTTTGGGTCACAGACTTGTGATCTTTGGGTCACAGATTTGCGATCTTTGGGTCACAGATTTGTGATCTTTGGGTCACAGATTTGTGATCTTTGGGTCACAGATTTGTGATCTTTGGGTCACAGATTTGTGATCTTCGGGTCACAGGTACGAATCCAACCCAGAACTGACACAGGTCAACTGTATGCGATGATTCAGACGACAGTATCCATCTCACTTCTGCGAGACGTGTAGGCGGCCGATTACACCTAAAAACGCATACATTTGGGTAGCGCGAATTGTGTTCCCTGGTAGGTAACTACCACTATTTCCCAACAAAGGAACAATGCATTGTGAAGATGAAAATCCAATGATAGGAGAAAGCATAACTGACGAAGACCTGCATGAGCTAGTCTCCTGCTACCTCTGGATGACACTATAAACATGATCATTATATCATTTCACTTTAAATTTCTCCCAGTGGAAAGCTCGCAGCAACAAGAGTCACGCTACCCAGGTGTGTGCGTGTTAAGGTGAAATCAGCCACCACCATTTATGGCAGAATGACCTAGTTCTTTTATGTGCCACTGCGGCGGTGACACGGGGGTGGGACATGATGGATACCGTCTCTGAGTCTGCACACAAAGTTGATCCGTATTCGTCCCGGCTGGGATTCGAACCCGTGACCCTGGGATCAAAAGTCCAGTGCTCTACCAGCTGAGCTACCCGGGACCCTAGGATCACAAGTCCAGTGCTCTACCAGCTGAGCTCCCCGGCTACCCTACTACTTCTACTGCTTTTTTTCTTTCTTTATTTGGTGTTTAACGTCGTTTTTAACCGTTCAAGGTTATATCGCGACGGGGAAAGGAGGGGGGGGGTGTGGGATAGAGCCACTTGTTAATTGTTTCTTGTTCACAAAAGCACTAATCAAAAAATTGCTCCAGGGGCTTGCAACGTAGTACAATATAATTTATGACCTTACTGGGAGAATGCAAGTTTCCAGTACAAAGGACTTAACATTTCTTACATACTGCTCGACTAAAATCTTTACGAACATTGACTATATTCTATACAAGAAACACTTAACAAGGGTAAAAGGAGAAACAGAATCCGTTAGTCGCCTCTAACGACATGCTGGGGAGCATCGGGTAAATTCTTCCCCCTAACCCGCGGGGGGAACTTCTACTGCTACTAATATAACAAAGAACTGACGAGTTCCACTGTGCACCGTCCAGAAAGGTCTGCAGGAAGCCCTTGAAGATGTCCAGGTCCAGCCTCTGTGTCTGATCAAGAGCGGTCCTGTCTATTGCACTCACACGGCTCAGGTAGTCCGCCACCTGCACCTGCACAGACAGACAGACGGATAAACACACGCACACAAACACGCACGCAAACATTTGTTGGAGCGGAATAGGTGAGTATAGTTTAGATCGGCGTTTATTGTGGTATATTACTGTTCTTGTTGTATTGGATTAAAGTATGTTCACAAATAAATACCAATTTGCTATTACTATTAGCCTAATGTTTCTTATTCGTACCAACCAGAACAGATCAACCAAGTTAAAATCAACCAAGTTAAATGTCAATTGTCCTCCAATTTGCTGTGCCTAGTATCCGTATCATTGGACAAAATAAACAGAGCTTAGGCCAAAAAAAAAATAGGTCTGTTTACGGTAACCCGACCGACCCTAGTTTTTTCGCGCGACCCTAGACTTTTTTTGGCATTTGGGGGAAAAAAAAAAAAAAAGGTTTTTTTTGGCAAAATAACGTAAAAATATGGTTTTTTGGAAAAAAAAAAAAAATCCCGACCTACCGACCCTATGTTTTTGGCCTATGTTACCGTAAACAGACCTTTTTTTTTTTTTGGCCTTACCTTCCTCTGTGTGTAGGTATCGGGAGCAAAAGACTCGACTATATCGTTGTGGCGGGATTCTCCAACAGACGTGGAGAACATGGGTGCATCGAGCATGCGCCATTCCCAGAATTCCTGTTCCAGTTTAGTTAAGGTTTCCGAGACCGGCTCTTGGCGTGTATGGCGATGTGAACTGCATAGCACACCTTGAAAACAACAACAAAACAAAAATCAGATGAGGAGGAGAGGAAAGAGAACAGAGGGGGAAGAGAGAGAGAGAGAGAGAGAGAGAGAGAGAGAGAGAGAGAGAGAGAGAGGGAGGAGGGAGGAGGGAGGGAGGAGGGAGGGAGGGAGGGAGAGAGGGAGGGAGAGAGAGAGAGACAGACAGACAGACAGACAGACAGACAGACAGACAGGCAGACAGACAGACAGATCAAAACAAATTTTATTTTTCGAGGGTTGTGGCATAAGCAATACAACGAGCTTTTTTTCAACTAGGCCTCGCCCAGAGAGGGGACTGACTAATCTCATCACATATTTACACGGACATTTGCGGAGAGAGAGAGAGAGAGAGAGAGAGAGAGAGAGAGAGAGAGAGAGAGGGAGAGAGAGAGAGAGAGAGAGAGAGAGAGAGAGAGAGAGAGAGAGAGAGAGAGAGAGAGAGAGAGTTGAAGGAGCGGGTTGACATATTCTAAGTGTAAGGGCCACCGACCCGTTGTCATCCTGGTTTATCGCAGCTCCTGTCTGTCTTTTCTCAGTCTGCTTTGTCCCGGCCTGCCACAACCCAGCCTGCCACAACCCAGCCTGCCACAACCCAGCCTGCCACAACCCAGCCTGCCACAACCCAGCCTGCCACAACCCAGCCTGCCACAACCCAGCCTGCCACAACCCAGCCTGCCACAACCCAGCCTGCCACAACCCAGCCTGCCACAACCCAGCCTGCCACAACCCAGCCTGCCACAACCCAGCCTGCCACAACCCAGCCTGCCTTGTTGTTGGTATCTTTTCTTATTATCTTTTATTGTTTTGTGCATGAATGTGTCGATGGTGACACCCCAGTCTGCCACAACCCAGCCTGCCTTGTCCCGATTGGACTGCGGCAGACTGGGACAAAGTGGACTGAGATGCGGCAGACTGGGGTGTCACCATCAACCCATTCATGCACAAAACAATAAAAGATAATAAGAAAAGATACTAACATTATAGACATACAAACTGTCTCCCGTTTAGGCCGCAGCTGTGTCGCAAGCAGAGCTAACCGTAGAAAAGTCTTCCGCTGACGTTGCATACAAAACGTCACCAATCATGACGCCACCAAGAACGCAGCGAGGAACCGACCGAATCGCTTCCCATTTTCCCCCAGCATTGATGTAGCAGGCATGATGCTTGGCCTAATTTGTCACACACACAAACGCACACGCACAGACACACACACAGAGGAACGAAGGGAGACACTGAAAGGGAGACAAATAAAGAACAAACCCCGCTAATAGAGAAAGGCAGGAACAGGAGTTACCACCAAACAAATGAACTATGCTGCAAAACAAGATTCATACAGCACATGAAACTTAATTACAATACAAATAAAATTGCAAGCACATTATCTTCTTTTTTTTAACACTACAACAAACCTGGTGTAAATGCCAAGAGAAGCGTCAGGTACAGCATCATGCCCTCTGGGAGAAAAAACACCAAAAAAATAAATGCATGAAAGAATAATGGAAGGGCGCTGGTTCTGTGTGACGCTTATTTCTCGAGATAAGTGTGACCATATGACGTCATTTCAGCTTTCGTCTTCCCAGATATTTTCCAATCATTGTCATTTCCCAGTTCTGGGGTCGTTTTTTCTGACCTGACAAGTTGAGAGAAGCAATGACATTTTATTTTTGCGAAGCAGCTGAACACGAAAAGGAAAGAAAGCGTACAGAAGTATGTTGATACTTCGGAGAAAATTAAGATGTCTTCTTTTCGTCTGCTTTGAACGTAGCAAGACTTTACAGCGCACACGTCACAATGCATGTTGTTATTTTACTTTCTTCGAAGTACCATAGATTTGTTCGTGACCATTTTTTCGAACTGTGCATTGTTTGATAACGGTAAAAACACATTTGAATACAAAATCGCCAAGAAATTTGAATCGTTTGCCCCGGAACTGCAAAGACGATATGCCAAAAACAAAAAATTCTAGCTCAAAACCCTGTAACAGACGGGTAGTGTCACATTATTATTTTTATATGCGCACACAAAAACACACGCACATGCTCTCTCTCTCTCTCTCTCTCTCTCTCTCTCTCTCTCTCTCTCTCTCTCTCTCTCTCTCTCTCTCTCTCTCTTTTACACCGGCTTTATAACATAACAGAATATGAAACGCATGAGAGGAAGAACTCCTCTTGACATTTGCACATTCATTTAATATACTGATGAGGCTAAGGAACAGCTGTCGGCATCACACACACACACACACACACACACACACACACACACACACACACACACACACACACACACACACACACAGAAAGAAAGTGTGAAAGACAGACAGACAGACGGAAATAAATGGACATACATACAGACAGAGACGGAGAGAAATAGACCACACAAAAAGACCGACAGACCGACAGAGGCAGAGACACAGAGATGTAAGCTTACCTGGTATTGTTATTGTTCTCGTCGATAAGTATCAGTTAAGCGCGTATGTAACAGCAGTTTGCAGCAATATCGATATTAAAAATGCATGAGTGCAAGTATTCGCATGGACAAACTTTACGGACTTTTAACGTAGCCCACATCTCTGCAGTGACAAACATAGCAACTCGTCGCGTGTTCATGTTAAACCTACTTCAGTGTGGCAAAATACAGACAAGAGAGTTTCCACGTTGAATCACACATGTGTATATTCACTGGTTATTGCTTTGGACACTTTAACTGTAGTAATATATTAACTGAAGACACTTTGACCTCCAAGTAGATTTCTCGCCATATAATTATTAGGCCTATATACTGTGGTTCAAACGTAGTATATTTACAACAAGTGACCCGTTTACTTTACCTTAGTCCGTGTTCCCACGTTGACACGATTTTATCAAGACAGAAAAGTAAGCTTACAAGTCGTAACTTGAGTTTGTAGATAAGCTCTCAGCTGTTTGCATTCATGTCTACACTCACCTGTCATTTATTCTTAAAGGTAGTGTCCTTCCAGTGTAAACGATCAAATACACCATCACATGTTTGTCCAAGATTTACACGGGATAAGGCCTAAAAAAAGAAATAGGTGTGGTTACGGTAACCCGACCTACCCTATTTTTGGGGGCCGACCCTATAACTTTTTTTATTACATTTGTCAAAAAAATACCCAAAACAACAAGTAAACGAGTGCAGAAAACGCAATGAAAGCGAAAGCGCCCGAGTCGCACACTTATTTCCCTGTCAAGTAGGTTTAATTTGTACACATTAGAAAAAAAAGTTAAAAAAAAAAAAGTGATTGCCTACCTTCCTACCCTATTTTTTTGGGCTATGTTACCGTAACCACAACTATTATTTTTTTTGGCCTAAACACATTAGTCAACTGAGCCTCCTTCTCTTGTGACATGGGAAGTAACTCCGTCAATGTTACACTTTTTTTTTAAACGTAGCAAAGTAACCACTGAAAGTTGTTCGAGCTTGCTCAAACTGAGCACTTTTCCTTTTCCTCCTGTGACATGGGAAGTAACTGCGTCAATTTTAAACTCTTTTTTTTTTAAACGTAGCAAACTAACGACTTTGAGTTTTTCGAGCTTGCTCAAACCTCGCGAGGAGCCAGAAGAAACGAAAACTGATATGT